>NW_024344240.1:12238811-12260232 GCF_902729225.1 Pteropus medius | reverse complement strand
GCACGCACGCACATACATGCACACACACACACACACTTTCTCTTTCTCTCCAGTCTCTAATCTATCCAATTTCTCTGCTCAACTCTGGTCTGTCCTCTCTACAATTATAGCACGTATCCGTAGGGCTTTAGAACATACTTCTGATGAATGAGTGATGAGTAGACAAAACTAACATGACATCAAAAGGTCATCATTACATCCAACAAGAATATTTAATTTATTACAAATATTCAACATTTTCAAAACTTAATTCTGATAAAAGTCACAAAACTAGAATTCTGACAAAATTATATCACAGTCCTTATCTCTTGAATTATTAAAAATTTTAAGTTAGGAAAATAGTTTAGTATAATTCATAACATTGAATTGCTTTAAATAACTTAAACAATAGACATATCTTGAATTTCTATTAAGTCAAGTGCCCTCTCTCTATTATTCTGTCCCTCCCTTCCTCCTTCTCTCCCTTCCTTACTCTGTCAGTCAATTCAGGTGTTTTTTTGTTTGTTTTGTTTTTTTTTTTAATCCATTCATTCCAAAAATGTTTAGAAAACACTGGCTATGTTCCGGGATTATTCCACATTCTTGAATTTTTTTTTTTTTTCCTAAAGTGGGTTCAATTCCTGCTCAATTCCTAGGGTCAAAAGTAATTAAGTGAGTAACTAAAATAAAATATGATGAGGCAAAATCATAGAGCTGTGAAAATAAATAATAGGGGCCCCGACTTAGTCTATTATGAGAAGGAAGGTGTTTTTCACACAAGATTCAATAATTAAGATTAAAGAAGATATATTATTGGACTTGGTAAAGTAAACAAATAAACAAATAAAAATAGATGGAGACCAATGCTATTGTTAGGTAGTTAGGTGGCCCTGAGCCATGGAAGAGAAGGCTTGGCTCTGTAACCATAGCAATGACAACACTGACGGCCTAACCCAAAAGGCCACTGCTAGGACAGCCCAGAAAAAACTTATATTTCAAATAACAATACCCTTACATTCTGGAGTACAAGAACATAAATGACCACAGCATAGCAACCAGTTTAAGCCAGCAACAAACGCTTGTGCACTAAGGTGTACTCTGAACTTCTTTTTACCTCAGCCTCATACCATCATTAAAATGTCATAGATATGCCTGGAAGTTCATGAATTTAATGGTAACAAGCTAAATTCTGGAAAGCCACATTAGCTCTTGACAATAGGTTATATAACAGCTAACTGTCAATCAAAATGACCCCACACATCAATCAACTGGCACCACTCTTGTAACCTCCCATCACAGCCCAGATATAAGACAGACCTCCCCACCTATATGAGTCTACAGCCCTCTCTGGTGTAGCCCATTTCTCTCTTGATATGTACTTCAATAAATCTTAATTTTCCCAATCCTCGCTGATCTGTAATTCTTTACTGTGTTGGCAGAAAGGACCAGCACCACCAAAGCAGCGACAAATTTAGATTGCCCACGACAGTGACGATATTGACTTAAGTATCTAGAAAAAAAAATCAAGAACTTCTGGATGTATGCAGGCTTTTAAGTAAGACTGCAGATTATATAAGTTTTGCACATTACTTATTATGTGTCTTCATTTTTGTAATGAAGAAAATGACATTATCGAATCCATAGAATTGTTGTAAGGACTAAATGAGATAATACATAGACATTTCAGAGAAGTATACTTGGCACAGTAAGTATCCAATAAAATTTAACTAGTATTATAATATTATTAATGTATTTAGCTACATAGCCCTTTCAAGCTAGATGGGCTAAGATGGATCTAGGAAAATAGGTCTGCACTCCAGCCCAAATTTTATGAGTGAATAAAAAAAAGGAGATTTTTTTTGTTCCATACATAGCAGATTGTTCATGGTTAAAGTATTCGCAGATAAAGAAGTATATTTCCAGAAGGAGAATAGAAGTAAATACTTTGCTTATGGAGGTAGGAATAGGGAGTTCTGATATGATATCAAATACACACTTTGATTCAAATCGTTCCCTCAGGACATTAGTCTGAAAACCTTTCCCTAAATCTCAACTTCACTGGGAATCTAGCATATAAACTCAAGTGACTTAGGATCAAATCTAAACCATACCCTGGGACTATCTATTCTTTTACTCTTCTTTATTTTCCCCCATGAACTGTTTCTTTCCCCATACCAACTAGGTTGTCTGTTTCCTGAGGGAAGGAGCTTTATGAGCTGTTTTAATGCTATACCAAGTGTACCTGAAACAGTGTCTGGCATATAGTAGCAGCTCAATAAATATATTTTGAGCGAACTAAATGTTACAAAATAAAACAAGGATATAGCAGGAGGTTAATAATTGAAGTCCCCTTCTAATTCCCATAGTGTATCTAAGACAGAATTATTAGCGTTATTGTACTTGGACATTGTAAGTTCAAAACTGAACCACTGAATTACAATGTTGATAATGTCTTTATGTTTGTTAATTTATTAATTTATTTTACTTCACATATGAAAGAAAATAGAGTAATTTAAAATAAATACAAATCAAATGGTATAGCGCATTTCAAAAGACATGTAAGAAACTTATGGTTTATATTCGATTGGTAATTCAAAGAACAGGAGCACAACATTTATCTGTACACTGATTTATTATGTCTAATTAGATGTTTATAGATCATGTAGGTAAACAAACCTATTTTTGAATATGAGGGAATTATATGTATCTTCCTTCAAAAATCATGGCATGAATTATATATTTTGGATGGATTTATTATCTCTTTATAATTCATAACCTAAAGTCATATGGATATACTATGAAATATAATTCAAATAAGAAAATATGAATATTTTATGGACTTTTCTATTCAGTACTAATATTAAGATGTTATATTTGGCAGAATTCTGCATTTGACAGTTCTGATTTTATGTTTCATGTTTTATTGATATTAAATTAATGTAGACATCAAGCTAAGATCCAAATCCCTTTAGGTAACAAGAATATTGCCAAGGGAACTAAAGGTAGCATTTTTATTTTTTCTATAAAATCAAGGATACCCTGATAATGACATAACTTAATCTTTTGACCTGTTATTTACTCATTTACTCATATGGCTAGATGTTGTTTCTTCTCTCTCTCACCAGTTCACAAACACCTAACAAGGTATATATGACATGTTCTTGGAATATAATTGGTGTTCAATAAGTATTTTTTGAAGGAAAGACATAGGTAAAAATAAAAAAAGGAAGAAAAGAAGAGAAAAAGGGAAGGGAGGAAGGAAAAAAGGAAGGAAGGAAGGAAGGAAGGAAGGAAGGAAGGAAGGAGGAAGGAAGAAGGAAGGAAGGAAGGGAGGAAATCTTTTGTGGAATATGAAAGTAGGTGCCAGTACCATCAAATCTAACCCTATATTGACACTTTTGCTCCCCAAAAAGTCAGGTTTATATTATCATACATTCACTATGCTATATGGAACATAGACATCAGATCATAGGGATATAACAATATACTAAAATGAATTATTTATACTGATTAAGGAATCCATCTTGTTGTAATTAATGTTATATGATTAATTCTAAATATACTAATCTGAGAGGAAAGTATTTTTTATAAATCTTAGAGAAACAACATATGATTCCACTACCAAAAAAAGTCATATACGATGCTTTTGTTTTTAATAGTTTTCTTTATTTTATTAGCTGTTGAATATTTTTGTGTTTTAAAATATACAAGGAAGCCAAAACACATCAATTTGTCAAGTAGAATTCCATTATAAATACTTTGTTTTTCCATAAGATTATTTACAATTATTTGAAGTGTGTCATTATTTACTTTTTACATAAAACACAAAAGCTCTTTAGGTTATAGTTTTTGCATTCCCCTATAAACCACTGTATTACTACGAACATTCACTTTCCATTACTTAACAAAATTCCATAACATATTTCCAGAAGAACATTAATAGTGTCTATTGCCTCTTTTAAATTTTTGGTAAAAACCAAAGAATATCTCTACTACAATTATTTTTTTAACATCTTGAACTCTAAAATATAACCTATTTACTCCACTTTAAGGATGAGAAAATCATCATAGGAAGATTTCTGTGTATTCCAGGCATGATAACCAGTATATGTAACAAATTTTACTGTTTACATCACTGTGAAATGGAAAAATTTTGACTTTGGGTTCTTACTAACAATCTGACATTACTGCCAACCTGAAATTCCATTATTCAAATGAGTAATTAGAACAAACCCTATATAAATCATGCTTGACTTGCAGTTATTATCAAGTGGGTATTTAGTCTGCATAAAATCTGGCCCAAGTTGTGTGAATTATGAGAACTCCAAGTGTGAAGAAAATATGGTTTAAGAAATAGTCTCTTGATTATGTTTCTTCAGAATTGGAAGAAACTTCTTAGAACATTTCAACCACAAAACTGTAATGGAGTCTAAATAAAATTTAAGATTACCCAATTGTGTGATTGTTTATTTTCTTATTTATTTTTAACCTGTTTAATGGATAAAATAATATTTTTATTTCTTTCTATAATAGTTACTATATAATTGGTGCTTAATAAAATTAGGTAATAAATAAATTTATATAGAATCATTTAATATAAATCTGCAATTAAGGTTATGTTCAAACTATTTAAAATATCTAAGAAATGATGCAACATATTACTCTGCTACACAATTTCAAAGGGTCACAAAATTAATCAATCCAGGGGAAAGTACCATAAAAATTCATTGGTAATTTAGATATGATAAAATCTTACAACTAAAATGCAATCTATTGGTTTCATCTCAAATTCTCCTCAAAGATTTTTTTTTAATATGGTATCCTCATAATTTTTGAGGAATTCTCAGGAATCCTTGAAGCATTAATTAAAATCGATTCTGAAAATATTTCATACGATAAAAGTTTTAGAATGAAAATCTCATCATTGGTTTAAAAAGCAAAGAATTAGTATTCTTAATGATAATTTAAAATTCTATAGATCAACTTTACATAACATGATATGTATGAGGAATTCTGTTTTTATAGAATTGTGAGGTTTATTTCAGGTACTCACTACCCAGTCAGAAGGTCTAGAACATATATTTCTAAAAAATCTTGAGTTTCCATCCATATTCTGCACAATTTCCTTTGTCTTTCATTCCTCTCCTTTGTTAGTTACTAGGGATTTATTTTTTGCTCTTTCCCTGGCCCTTCAGTCTTTTCTCTACTTTGTGGATATATCCAGATCATCTCTCTCTTACTAATCCTGTCACCTTGCTTGACCTCCCCAGTCCTAGTGTTATTCTCTAGTGTCTATGTTATCTTGATTACTATTATTTACCTTATTCTTTCATTATTTCTTACTATATCATTTCCCTATTGATAATCTACCTGGCTAACTATTAAAGCTAAATGGCATAACTTTTACCTTCATGATATTTATAGAGAAGCAGTACATCCATACTCAAGGATAAAGCTTTCTGGTCAATGGAATCTAAGGCTCTCAGGGTGCTACTTACCAGTTTTTCAATCTCAGAAAACTTACCTGAGATTTCTGAGATTCATTTTATCACTACTATACATACTGCATAACAATGTCATGCCAGTTAAATAATTTGTATAAATTCGATATCGAATTTGATTTACAATTAGTGTTTAAAACATCACTGTGGTTTTTTTATTAATATTATTTATATCATTGTTAATCACTGATTATTAAGCCTTTATGCCTTCTTCTTACACCCTGACATTATTTTGAGGTCCTTAAGGGTAGGACTTAATTCTTTGTATATCTGCAATGTGATGTATTTTTTCAAATGAAAGATTGTCTTTTTAGAGTCCTCCTAGAAATTAGCACATTACTACTTTAAAGTTCATAAAAGAGTAACTCAAGATATGCATATGTAAAAATGCACCATATATTTTGGGAAGAGGTAGTTCATAGTTTCCGATATCTAGAATAAGCCAGAGGAGGGGAATGAATAAAGATGAGTGAAAGGTTAAATTCAAGTGGATTTATAGAGCATTTCATTCCATGCTACAAACTTGCAATTTACCTGGGATTAATAAAAATTAGGATATCAGTGTTGTTTTATTTTTCACATTTATTTTTTCTTGTTATCTTAATTTTAGAAAAGTGACTAATAGTAGATCATTCATGATATAAAAACTGCTGTTAATAAAATCTAAAAAAAAATATTAACTAATTCAGATGAACACTGATGAGGACCTAAACAAAGACAATTAACCAAATGATGGAAGAGTGAAAATGGAAAGGTAAAAAGAATCATGTTAATCTTTTAGCCTCTGGGGGGATAACACAAACTTAGCTCTCAGTGAATACAAAAAGGAGACTATAATAGGTATTTTACTAAGCAAAATTATTATCCTACTTATTTCAAATGAATTTAAACCAGAGAGCATTTAGCACAGATTATTTGCTTTGAAAATGAAATAGAAACTCAAGCTTGTGATACTCACATTATCAGAGGCCCTAACAACTCCTTTCCTAACCATGATTAACCAGTAGGAAACTGTAAAGTCATATTTTCTCTACTTCAAACACACCGTTTTCATATTATGCTCTATAAAATTGAGTCTATGACTCTGCAAACCACATTTTTTCTTTATGGCTAGTTCCTTGATAAGTTCTTCTAAGTGAGGAAAGAAAAGAGGGAATGTAAGAAGAAAGATTCCTTCCTGTTTACTTATTATCCTTAATAGCACCACACACCTGTGCCTTCACATCCAGGCAGCACAACTGGTTCCTGTTTCCAGTTTTTTTCCAGTGTCTTTGAGCCACTGAGAGATATCAGCATCAGCTGAGCAGCCTTTCTCCTTTGAAGTCTGAGTTCCAGCTCTTGAGTACTTGGTGTCTCTCCCCTGAGTTTCTGTGGCACCATCACTAACCACCCTCCTCAAATTCTTGGTATCAGAACCACAAAAGCCCTGCTTGAAACTTTCACATTCTGGTAACAACAAACTCTTACACTTATTTCCCCTTTCTCAAGGATGGTAGCTGCTTGAAGTTACTAAATCTATATTACTTCAGTGTTCCCTTTAAATATTTTCAGTTTTCAGATACATGTATAACCAAACCTCATATAAAAATTTATTGACATATGTATTACAAAATAAAAGCCACCAATCTCTAGAAGTGATGAGAAAATCTAGATGACTTTGGATATGGCAATGACTTTTGGTACAATACCATAGCATGTTCCATGAGAGAAAAAAACTTGGTAATATAGATTTCATTAAAATTAAAAACCTATACTCTGCAAGACACTGTTAAGAGAATGAAAAGTCAAACCACAGACTAGGAAAAAAATTACTTATAAAACACATCTGATATAGAGATATAGAACTTGCAAACAAAATATACAAACAATTCCTAAAGTTCAACAATAAGAACAACAAAAAAATTAAAAATTGAGTAAAAGATTTGAACAGACGCCTCACCAGAGAAGACATACAAATACCAAATAAGCATGCAAAAAGACATTCAGCATAATATGTTATTATGTAATTATCAAATGTCATAATATGTCATTATCAAATTGCAAATTAAAACAATAATGAGATACCACTACATAACTATTAGAATGGTAAAATCCAAAACACTAACAACATCAATTTCTGGTGAGGTTGTAGAGCAGCAGAAACTCTTATTTACTGCTGGCGAGAATGCAGAATGGTACAGACACTTTGGAAGGCAGTTTGGTAGCTTCCTACAAAGCTAAATATAATTTTACCATACAATTCAGCCATCACACTCCTAGGTACTTATCTAAATGAGTTGAAAACTCATATCCACACAAAAACATGCACATACTCAGACCAGCTCTATTCATAATTGCCCCAAATTGGAGGCAACTAAGATGTCCTTCAATAGGTGAATGGATGAAAAATATCTGTGGTACATTCATACAATGGAGTTTATTCTGTGATAAAAATAAATGACTATCAAGCCACACACAAATATATATATATATAGTTAAATGCATATTGCTAAGTAAAAAAAGCTAGTCTGAAAATGCTTATACTGCATGATAACTTGATGACATTCTGGAAAGACAAAATTATAAAAACGATAACATGATCAACGGTTGACAAGGATTTAGGAGGAGAGAAGGGATGAATAGGTAGAGCACTGGGCATTTTTAGGACAGCAAAATTATTCTGTATGATACTGTAATGGTGGAAACATAATATGCATTTCTCAAAAGCTATAGAACTATAAAAACAGTAAACTAATGTAAACTATAGAGTTTAGATAATAATTATGTATCAATATTGGTAGCTACACTAATGCAAAATGTTAGTAATAGAAAAATATGTGTGTGAGGAGAGGCAGATACAGGAACTCTCATTACTCTATGTGCAATTTTTCTAGAAACAAATGTTTTCTTAACAATGAAGTCTGTTAAAATAGACTTATAAATGAATCTTCTATGACTTATTGAATACTGAGTGAACTAAATGAATTAAAATGATTTTGTATTGATTTTTGCTTAATTTACAAACCACTTAAGATAAATGGAGACATTGATGTTTTACAAACCTTGGGGTTGGATTTGCTAATATACATGATCTGGTATTCATTAGATTTAGGTTAATGGGGAATGGTTTACATTAAATTGGTTGTTTCTGGTTTTTGTCACTTACAAATAAGTACTAATGAAATATCAGTGTGAACTATAATAACACAGATAAATACATTTAATAAATGTTTTGTGTACTTTAAAATGAACAATTAATTAACTTAGAGGGATTTCAAGTGCCCATACAAAATATATACACACTGTAAGATATACTAATATAATAAAACATGGAAAAAAGACAAATAATATACCGTAGTCCTGGAATTTAGAGACAAGAACCATAGGTTGTGAGTAAAATATCCATCTAATAAGAGGTTATTTATACTTTAATAACATCTAATCTCTGGGCCTCATTTTCTAATTTGAAAAATGAGAATGTTTTTATATATGATCTTCATTTATCTTTCTAGATTTAAGTTGTGCATGTCTCTGTGTGTGTATTCATAACATAGTACTGGTTTGAGATAGACATCAGTTATAATCACCTTTCATAAAATGATAGTTGTTTTCCACTCTTTAAGGTGCCTAATTATCCAAAGGAAGATTGCTAGAGTGACATAATATTCTACTTATTTATTTTATGTGAATTTTTTAGAATTTATTATGCAATTATTGCTTGAGATTTGGCACAAGGGATTTCTCATTAGCTTCATATTCAATATATTTATGGTGATTTTAAATAGTAAGAGACAGTTGGTTTACATCTTAGTAGCTATGGAAAAAACATTATAAGCACTCTGAACTAAGCATTAACACTTGTCATTGACTCTAGGACTTGACCTAGTAAAAGGTCTTGATTTTTAAAGACAATACACATAGTAGTGTCTTGCCTCTGTTCTTCAAGAACATTAAATGTTTCCTTGAGTTTTCAATAAAAATCAAAACATCTTTCATGTTTGGGTGCAAAAGGCAGATGTAGTTGGCCCATTAACAGATTTTAAATTTCAACTTTTTGAAAAATAAACATTTGAATATACCATGCAGATATTGATATTAAGCAGCTTTTGGAACCCAGGACATCTGGGCTATTGGGTTGACATTAACCTTTCTCACCACTTTTATTACTCCTTTATCCTATGCAGTATATATAAGTTCCTCTCTTTTGTAAGATATTTAGATCATTTTCTCTACATCTACATTTTAGTATACTGGTTTCTCACTTGATCTCATTCCTCCCTTTTGTATTCCTCCTATGCTCTCTTTTCAATCTACTTGAACTAATACAACCTAAGCTACGGGACTTCATTTTCATGGTACATCGATTTAACCATTCTCTTGAAAGGACTCCCAGTCAGTTGCCCCACTCTCTGCCCACCACTCCTACTCCACTATCTCTTATGCTTTAATTCATACTACACATGTTCTTATATTATCAAACTTGTTGAAAAGGACACTAAAGTACATTGATAAATCTTAAGGACATATGGTCTCAAATTCATGTGGACTCATTTAATTCAGCAATACTTTTTCTTGTCCTTAATCAACCCTTACTCACACTGTATTCTTTTTTTTCATTGGCTCTCATTATCTAACAGTATAGCTCCCTAGATATCAGTGCAATACTATCTTTACACACACACACACACACACACTAAAGTTAAGAGAAAACTTTGTCATTGAGTATAATCACATAACACTTAAGAAATCTTCCCACAATAACCCTGAATGAGAATAAATTCATATGTGCTTAATTACATAATTGCTTTGATTTCAGGTATGTAAAAGAGTTTCACAAATTATTATTTTTATTTTTAGATAATTTTGTTAGAGTACTTCTCCTAATGAAATCAAATCAAAATTAAAATTTCTATATTATTGTAGTTAAGTCATCTAAATTTTAATATTGATAAAACTCTAAAAATAAAATAAAATAAAGTTGAATATATTTGTTTTACCTACTTTTAAACTTTTGAGAATACACATTTTACTTTACTTCTATCATTTCACTGTGTTTCCAAACTTTTGGAGATTTTTTAGTTGGTTGGTTGAGGTTTTTTGTTTGTTTGTCCTTTGTTTTTTTTACTAGGTTCTTTGAGAGATAATTTTTCAAAGGGTAATAGTAACAGGCTTGAGAAGAGAAAGGCAACAATCAAACAAACGAATAAACTAAAAAGATAATTTTTCTTAAATTCAAAACACATTAAAATCTGGACTTTGTATTAATTTAGAAATAAATGCTAATTGTAATAGTCTTGTTAATAATACAGTTATAATCTAGTTCATTAGAGAGAGATATCATTGAAATTTACTAATAAACAAAATTGTTCTTCCCATGTAAGCCCTCTTTATACATTAAATGCAATCCCCAAAACAAAATATAAATTGAATGCTCAGAGAATATAAAACAATCTATACTCATTGACAAGAGAGCATATTCTTACATAAGCTGTAATAGCCCCTTACTTGCAAAAACACAGTTTAAAAAGTAGCCTGACCATTATAAAATAGTTTCAAGTAAAAGAAGTCTTCAGTATGTAATGAGTTGCCCAGATATGTACAAGATTACTCTCAGGTGGTAATGGTAAACTCATAAAGAATCTCTGTGATATGATTAAATTATATTTTGATCTTTGTTCAAGGTCAAAATGAATACTTACATAGAATACACTGTTATATAAGAGAATAGGAATAAAGTGAAATATTAATGTAGACTGGAGTACTTGTTGAGAGATAACTACTCAAGTTCTTAATCCTAAAAGTAGTGATGGAACTTGGATTGCTAGAGGAAAAACTGCATATTGTAAAAACATGAAATACTTAGTATGAAAAACAAGTTTGATGAGTTACAAGGGCACTGAGAAGATTGTTGCCTAATAGTTCTAATTTAAGTAAAAGATGATCATAAAATTGTATAATTACCAACATTTGTGTAGTGCTTTTGTTTTCAAAGTGCTTTCCCCTCCATAGTTGATTCTCAAAATGACCTTGTTCAGTACTCACAGTACTGAATATTGCTTTAATTTACACAAAACTGTATGAGAGATTAAGAGCCTTATTAGCAAATCCACTGCGCTGTATATATAACATAACTTACAAATAAACTTGAGGAATTTTAAAATTTTTTGAAAACACTGGAAAATACAGCGTTGAGGAAAATAAATATGCTCTGGTACCAAAATCACAAAAATTACAATTGGCTAACTGCATTATTGCAATTTCAAAAGCACTTGATTTCACCCAAAATTAATTTTAGGGTTAAAATATTACCCTACTCCTTAGAGATATGATATGCAATTTCTTGCATTAAAAAAAATTCTAAAATGTCAAACAAATTAGTTGGTTGTTTTTTTACATTTAAAGTAATTTATGACATAATTATTTTCCTCGCTTTTAATGGTTTTTCATAGAAGTGAGATTTGTGATTTTAAGTTTAATTTTACCTATTAGAAGCAGAGTAAAGAAATTCAGCCATAGTAATCCAGAACTTTTTTACTGAAAAAATTAGTTCAAAGAATTCATGTTATAACAACCAGTATACAAGGAGAATAAAGGGTCTGTGAAAGCCCATCTGTGACAACCTAAATTTTTAACTTGATTTTTAAACTGAATCTGAACTGAGTGATAGAAGGGTAAAAATGTTATATCTCTAATATTCTTATATAGCCACATTCAAAAATATATGTATAACACCTATTTAGTGCCATATAATTTTTAACATAAAATATACAAAGTCAGCCAAAGTAGAATAAAGTTGATGTCATGAAGATCAAAATTCTGTCTGTAAAAACTTTTTGAATATCACCAAATATTTGCCTCTTTGTGTAATATAAATTTTTACTAGACTTTTCTAGAATTGTTCATGACTTGGAGGTAGATATAATGAATAAATTATTTTGTTTTAAAAAATGTAAGTTAGATCCTGATGTGAGCTGTTTTTGTTCTAAGGCAAATTGTAGTTACAAAACAGGAACTCTGTGAATAGGTTCTTATAAATCATGTAAATATTTCAAGCTCTTGGATGACACTATTTAATCATTCTTTGGTGTTTCTTTCTCTATATTCAGCATAATGCATAATATAAAATGGCTGATATCAATTCTAGGAAATAAACTAGTCCTTTAGGGAATATGAGTGCAGTTGGATGTCTAACTATAATATATTTCAGCAATATTCTTATGAAAAATATACTAAATAATATATTATTAACATTAAAGAGTAGTATTTTATTTTCTCTTGAAAACTAAACAACTTTTACATGTGTTTTCATTATGTTCAATTTTATTAAATAAATGCAACCTTTCTATGACGTTTATCTTTTAAGAAAGTATTTCTCAACTCCTGTCTTATTATGTGGCAGTAAGACCCAACTAGAGGACTTTCACCATAGAGACAACTATAAAACTCTGACATATTAGAAAATAACCTGAAGTCACTAGATATTAACAGATGCATACAGACTGTGGAAAACAGTGTTTGTTCAGAGAAGATATGCAGTATGAAGTTAGTTCACCATTTTCGTGACTTTAACCTGAGACGACTGCATCTCACATACAATTTAGTGTGACAGCAGTGCTGTTATAAAAGCTATAGTTTTTCTGGTTGGGAGAACCAGAAAACTGTTGGTAGAAGCTATCACTAACATGAGTGGAAGAACCCAAGAAAAGAAAAAGAGCCAGAGAAAAGATAACCACATGTTGTTCACCTACATTTATCACTGACTTCTGAGCCATAGAACAGACTCAGAGTATTTCACCTAAAGGCAAACAATCTGAACAGAAAATGAAGCTGCCATTTGTGAAACAGAGTTTGCAGTTTAGGCACAGGCAAGAATTTCCTGATATACAAGGGAAATAATAACCACCAGAGAAATATAATGAGACCCAAAAACTACACATCTTAACATTTATAATATCTAGAATACAATATCAAACCACCTGACATATGAAGAACCAAGAACATGAATGAATTTCTAGGAGAAAAGAAAATCAACAAAGTCTAAATCTGAGATGAGTCATATATTCAAATCAACAGACAAATATTTTAAAGTAGCTATTATTCTTATCCTCAGTGATGTAAAAACAGAATATGCTCACTAGATAAATGAAAAATAGGAAATTTCAGGAGAAAGATAAATGATAAAAATGAACATAAAAATCTGGGTAGAAGTGAAAAATACAGTATCTGGGAAAAAAAATCACTGAATAGATTTAACAACCAATAAAAGATGATAGATAAAATATCAAGCAAACTAGATATAGGTTAATATAAATTAACAAAGTAAGTAACATAGAGAAAAGATATTTGGGGGGAAAAAAGAGACTCACCAACTTTTTGCATAATACCAAATAGTGCAACATATGTGTAATTAAATTTCCAGAGGAGTAGAGTGAGATCAATGTGGAAAAAAATATATATATATTGGAAGACATAATAGCCAAAATTGTCCAAAATTTGAAGAAAGATATAAATTTACAGATACATGTTCAGCAAATATTAAGCCAAATAAATATCAGTGAAAAACTCTCCACGACATACTATAGCTAAACATATCTTTGAAAGTCAAAGATACAAAGACACTTGAAAGCAACTAATGAATAATGATATATACAGTGGAATGACCATTTGACCAATGGCTGGCTTCTCATCAGAACTATGGAGGCCTAGAAAGGATAAAAC
The DNA here is from genome assembly GCF_902729225.1 of Pteropus medius. Taxonomy (NCBI): domain Eukaryota; kingdom Metazoa; phylum Chordata; class Mammalia; order Chiroptera; family Pteropodidae; genus Pteropus; species Pteropus medius. Next base: position 12,246,055 of record NW_024344240.1, on the reverse strand, counting down.
AATATCTTTAAAGTGGAAAAAATAAAGTTTATCAACAGAATTCTCTGTCCATCAAAATTAAAAACATTTTCAGATAAAAGTAAACTATGAGAATTCATCTTCATCATACCAACACTATAAAAATGTTTAAGGAAGTTCATCAGGATGTAGGAAAATAATACTAGATGAAAATCAAATCCACACATGAAAAAGAATAACAAACATCAAAAAATAATAAATATTCAAGCAAATAAAAAATATTTTTTTTGTATTTTTTCTTATTATATGTTACTTAATCATTTAAATAATCAAAAATATGGCTAAAAAAAGGAAGAAAACAAGAAAAGCAAATAGAAATCTAATAATAAAGTTTTTGATCCGAACTTAACAATAACAATAATAATGTTAAAATTAAATGGATCTAATCACAACATACAAATGGCCAACAGGTATGTGAGAAGGTACTCAATATCACTAATCATAAAAAAAAATGCAAATCAAAAGCCCAATGAGATATCTACTCTCATCAGGTAGAAAAACTGTGACTATAAAAAGATACCAAGTATTAGAGAGGATGATGATGAGAATGTAAATGGGCAAAGCCACTGTGGAAAATGGTAAGGAGGTTCCTCAAACATTAAAAAAAAGTAGAACTACAAAGTGATCTGTGATCCCACTCCTCACAAAAATCATTCTTCATGATGTATCATTTTATGGATTTTGAGAAGTTTACAAAGTCATATATCCACTAGTATAGTCATGACACAGAACAGGGCTATCATTCCAAAATATCCAGTGCTGTCTCTTTTCAGAAAGCCCATATCCCTACATCCATACCCCTAGGAAAATCTCTGTAGCTTTGTCTTTTCCATAATTATATATAAATAGAACCATACAATTCCACTATTGTATGTCTTATTTCACTTAGGAAAAAAAATTAAGATTTATTATTTTGTTGCATACATACGTAGTACATTTCTTTTTTTTTTAATTGCTGAGTGGCATTCCATTAAATGGAGATACTAAACATTTGACCGGTTGAAATACATATTGGTTGTTTCCAGTTTTTGGTGATTATGGATACAGCTACTAAAAACATTCACATACTGGTTTTTGTAGAAACATAATTTTTACTTCTCTTGGTATATACTTAGGAAAATGATAATTGGATTATATGGTAAGCATATGTTTAATTTTCTAAAATGTTCTTACTTTACTCAATATTCTAAAAAAATACCAAATTGTTCTTCACAGTGGTTATACCATTTTGCATTTCCAGCAGCACTATTTAAGAGTTCCTGTTCTTCTCCATCCCTGGTCAGCATACTATACTGACAATTTTTTTTTTTTTATCTTTTATTGTAGGTGTGTAGTAGTATACCATGTGATTTTAATTTGCATTCACTAATGAATAATGGTGTTGGGCATTTTTAATAATCCTATTTGCAATCATCTATATATCTTTTCAGTTAAGATTCTTTTTTTAATTTTTTTTTTTTATGTTTTAGATGAGGTAACCCTTGGTTGACCTCACAGATTGCAAGGACCTTGTCAGTTTACAATACCTTATTTTTTTATTTTTTTATGCCTACAGCACCTGGTCTTCCTAGGTGGTCTTCCATCCAAGTACTAACCAGGCCCAACCCTGCTTAGCTTCCGAGATCAGACGGGATCGGGCTTGTTCAGGGCAGCATGACTGTACACTACGGTTAAGATTCTTTAGAGATTTTCTTCATTGCTTTTTGATTTTTTATTTTGTTCATTTTATTGTTGCATTTTGAGAGTTCATTACATATTCTAGATACAAATCTTACGTCAGATTTGTGATTTGCAAATATTTTCTTCCAGTCTGTGACTTATATTTTTATACTCTCAACAGTATCTTTCACAAATCAAAAGGCTTTTGATTTGTATATTCATTTGGTTTTAATATTTTGGTTTCTTATTATGTGACAAGAAATCACAAATGCTTCAAAACTGAAAGTGTGAATATAGAATTTTTACATTAATCAAACTAAGTACATACTAATAATTCTGTAAATCACTATTACAAATTAATTAATTATGATGGTAATACTTATAAAACTGTTTTCATGTTTATTTATTTTATTAATGTAAGCTAGAATGTTCTTGTATACACCTAGTTAGCTATATGACTGGCAATTCATTTATGTAGCCCTAAGGCATAATTTTCTTTCATAAGATATGGATAATTATAATCTTAATTTTTTTGTGCGTGGTTTTTAAAGGCAATTGAAAAGTAAAACTAATTTGTAGTTATAAAGCATTATATGAATGAAAGGTATTATTGCAATTGCTATGATTACATTATCATGTGGGAAATTTACAGCTACGGAAAATAGTGAAATGCTCTTGCTCTTAGTACAAATAAATCAGGCAAAAGATTTATACTCCTAAAAATGACATAAATTTCTGTTTAGAAACTTAACATTTGCTTCATATTACTCCTAAAAATCACTTTATTGCTTTAGATTTTCAGAATCTGCTTTTGAAGTCAGTATAAATTCTTCACATGGAATAAATACTTAGGCTTGGGGAGAGTTTAGAAAAGAGAACAATCACAATCTGTTTCACCAGCTTGGGTATATATTAGGTAATTGAAACAGAAAGTCATTAAAGGTATCAGTTTTCATCTCAATCACACATAATTTCATAATACAAAGAAAATGATATTTAACATTGATTATATTTTATTAAATTATGACCTTAAAACTCTCTCAAACACTATTAAGCAAAAATATATTTTAAGAATTCCAAACTAAAAATTTACTTAGAAAGGCAGGTGTAATAGCATTCCAACTTCTCATGATCAGGCCCTGAGGGTTGACATATTGTTCCAAAGTCAGCCAAACATAGTACTAAGAGAACCAACCTCACTACTTGCCAATTGATTCTGCTGTTTAAAGGGCTTCCAAAAAAGCTAAATCGAAGTCTATTTATAATAATTTTTCTCATATCACCATTTTAGTCTTGATGACTCATAAATGTAGAAACCTTATTTTGAATCTTGAAGTTTCTTAATTTCAATTTTTAGAAAAAGGGCTGCCTTTCAAAATATTTGATGTGATGCTCAAAACATTCAAGAAGAAATTTAAGATTCAAGACTAATAAGAAATTCTAAAAAGAATCTCAAGATTAATGAAAAAAATACTTTAATTTATAAAAGTATTACAGTAGCAAAGAATTTGAACTATCATAACTAAAAGTTCAGCAAAAGAGTTGCATAGGCAGCCAGCATTTTGAAAATCTATTAAATGACAATGTTATATTAACTCTTCTGTTATAGGCCAAATTTAAAAAGTATTGCAAAATAGAAAGATCTATATGCAATAGCAACATCAAGTAAATTTAGTTATAGTATGTCACAAAATTCTTCACTGGAAAAAATTGTAGATGTGGTAGGAGGGTAGTTGAAGAACATCCGAGTTTAATTGAAAAGACTTTGTTTAGTCTACCTTGGTTGTCTTCTGCACAGCAAAATAAAATTGAAAACTGCGAAGAATATAATGTGTTTTTTGTTTGTTTGAACAACCCTCACAACTACTTCAAAATCTTTTTGGCCCCATCTCATATTCCAACTACTTCTACAGCAAATAGTTCTGTACAGACTTTAACAGGCTCATGCAGATATAATTGAATAGTACCTCACCTCAAGCAAGCCACATAATCTCTGCTTCTCCCTCTGGAATTTCCTTGAAACTGTGTCAGGGACATATGTGAGAATTTGCCCAATATTCGCATATGTTCAAATCATAGAGTAGTCAAAGAACATGGAACCACCTTTAACCAATGAAATATGATAGCAGATATGTGACTATATCCTCATTTTGTTCTCTCAGAGTTTTGAGATACATTGCATAAAGCTTCTTAGAAGATCTTCATTAGATAAAACACCACTTTAAAACTCAGGGTATAAGTTCAGCAATTGTTAAAGTGTTACATTAATTGTTTATGTTGAATTCTAAATTTTCTCTGTAAGGAGGGATTAATTCACTGGTAAAATAATTTTATGTACAAAAATACTAATTATTTTCTTTTAAGTAAAATTTATACCACAGCCTTAAAAAATATTTCTATATTTTTTTAAATGGCAATTGTTTTTAAATGGTAATTTCTTAGAGCATTAAATATCTCAGTTTTCAAAATGTCCATTTTAAACAGATGTATTCAAAAAATATCTGCTGTATGAAGCAATGAATTCCTTGTCTGCTTTATGATGGCATCATTAGTCCATAGTCAAATTTCTTCCCTGTCACATTAAGATCCTTTATTTAGATAGATATAGGCTTATTTTAACGTTTAAGTTACTGTTAAATGTCATGTATTTTTTTTCTTTGTAGAATGCATTCACTTTGAGTAAATAGTGTAAATACTATAAATTAAATAAGATGCTGGGAATTTAAATAATGAAAGTGAAATATTTTAATCTTCATGTTATTGTAGAATTTTTCAGGTTCTGGTCTCACTGTTGCACTCAGCTTTCAAAAGTTTAAGTTACCATGAGGACAATGTTACTACTTTTTACTGATTATAAAGAATTGCCAGTGTATCATAACATAATAGCCAGTAAAATTTTCTATGGTGTGATTGTATCTATTTAAGTGTTAGTTCAATATATTCAAAGGAAAGGAGGGAGAAATAAGAAAAAAAAAAAGTGTTCTTTATTATTCATTTTCATTCATTCACTCTCTTAGTCTCTTTCCACCCCTTCCCCCTCAGCATATGAAAACTAAAGGCAGTGGAAAACCACAGGGGAAAAATGTATTTACCAATAGAAGATTTTCTCTATTATAAATAGTAGTCAAAGGAAAGCTTGGGAGAAAAAGAAAAAAAGATATGGTCACATGTGCATATTGCTTGAAAAGAAATACACAAAGCAAAATGTTCTGTCAAATCAATTTATATTCAAATCAAAATCTTTAAAAAAACCTCAATATGAATCTCAATCAGTACATAGCACAATTGCAAAATACTCAGCATAGAATGGCAGCCATAGTCTCAAAGGAAAAGACAAGTAATTTTTCCATGTGTTTAGGTTACACACCAAAGAGCAGAACTATCTTCTTTCTCAACATGCATTATTGCCGAAAACAACACAATAATAACAGATGGGCTTTGCTATAATATGACTATCTTTTACTAGAATGATCATTGTCTTCTTAAACTTTAAACTTTAAAAACTTAAACTTTAAAAAGTTTCTACTTTTTAAAATATGGCCGAGTAGATACATACTCTGATGACCTTCACTTTAAGCAGCTAAATATTCTTCATATGATGTGAAAATTTCATTTTAAATGCATTGCCAAGCTACCAAAAATATAAGGGAATAGCAAAAGCCATACTTAAAGTGGAAAGGGAGATTTTTTGAAGTAAGCAAATTCAGAATTCAGAAGCTGACTCTCCACCCAGAGGATTTCTGCTAAACCCTGTTACTTGAAATTTAGATTTGAGAGTTGGAGGGGAGGACGTAAGGTAAAGAAAAGGAAATAATGTCTAGGGCTTTCCTAAGGTAAAATGGCCTAATAGAAGACCTTACTATAAAGACTGAACCACAAAGACCAAGAAATAGTTCCATTACTCAGAAAAAAGCAATGAGTTCTGACAGTCTCAAATGAATCTCAGCTTTCTAAAGGGGAGTATAAATTTGTCTTAAAATCTTGTGGTTACCAAACAGATCTCATCTAACGATAGTAACCAGTTTCACCAAATCTGTATTGTTCCCCTATATTTCTAGCAAACGTATTACTTTAAGGTGGTCTTAGATTTGTAGTAACCCATATGCCTGGCAGAAGCCAAAGAACATCTGTGGAGATCTCAAAGATTCCAAAAGGAAAAACACAGTGAAAAAAATGTGTTGAGAAGGCATACACAGAACCAAAGCACTATAACCAAGAGATATTGGTCAGAAAAATCTGACTTGCAGAGATGTTAGAATTATTAGAAAAAGAATATTAAGTAAATACATTAACTTTGTTTTTTTTTTTAAAAAGTGGCTTAGGGAATAAAAAGCATAAGTGGACTGTAAAAATATTCAAGCAATTATATAAACTATCGTATAAAATTCCTAGAAATTAAAATTGTTAGAACTGAAATACAGGATTCAAAATTAGAGTAGATACAATTGAACAGATAGTAAGTGAATGAGAATATAAATAAGAAAATTTAGTGTAGGGGAGGAAAAAAGAAAACATAAAAGATAAGTAAATAAGGTTGAAGATTAGATAAGATCTTTGAACATAGACTAGTTTAGAGATCCATTAGGAGTTAAAAATAATTTTTAAAAACCATGAATATTAAAATATATTTAGGCAGAGACTATAAAGCTGTACTAATTAATACAATGTAATATTGGAATGAAATAGATGAATAGACCAAAGAGCTTAGGAACAGGTTAATGTTTATGTGGAAACATAACTAATGACAGCTGGCATGATAGATCAATAATGAAATAAAGACTATTCAATAAATAATGAACTATACTAAAAAAAATCAATACCAAATAGTCTAATTACTTAAATGTGAAATGAAAATCTATACAACTCTTAAAATATGTATTCCACATATATACAATATTTATACACAAATTTATGATTTTAATTTAGGGAAAGATAAAAACCATTAGAAATTACATAATAAATTCTACACCTTTAAAATTAAGAACATCTATTTGTTAAGGACATCACAATGAGAGTGAAAAGACAAGTCATTAACCAGGAAAAAGATATTTGCTACACACATATAACAAAAAACTCATATCAAGAATATAAATATATATTTAATAAAAATATATGTACGCATATATCCACACATATAGCTACACATTTTTAGACAAAGCCAAAACAACCCAGAGGTATTTGAGGAGATCAACAAATATTATATGTAAAGTCTTTTACTTAATGTATAATCAGAAGTGGAAATAAAACCACAATAAATTTTCATTTAAACTTAACAGATTAGTAAAAATAAAAAAAAACACTAGACTCGATATTTCAATATTTGGTAAGCACGTGAAAGAGAGATATGCTGTTGTAAAATATTTTGACAATATTTTATTTTCAAGTTTTTTCTTTCTCTCTCTCTCTCTCTTTCTGCATATAGCCTGGGGAAAAGGGAGGTCTTAATTTGTATACCAAGTTATATATGAGAATTTTGATGGTGCTAGATTTGTAACAGCAAAGCCTGTGAGCAACAGAACTGTCAATGCACACACACAAACACACTGTGGTATATTCATGAGGTAGAA
>NW_024344240.1:12062632-12238800 GCF_902729225.1 Pteropus medius | reverse complement strand
ATAAATAGAACCATACAATTCCACTATTGTATGTCTTATTTCACTTAGGAAAAAAAAATTAAGATTTATTATTTTGTTGCATACATACGTAGTACATTTCTTTTTTTTTTAATTGCTGAGTGGCATTCCATTAAATGGAGATACTAAACATTTGACCGGTTGAAATACATATTGGTTGTTTCCAGTTTTTGGTGATTATGGATACAGCTACTAAAAACATTCACATACTGGTTTTTGTAGAAACATAATTTTTACTTCTCTTGGTATATACTTAGGAAAATGATAATTGGATTATATGGTAAGCATATGTTTAATTTTCTAAAATGTTCTTACTTTACTCAATATTCTAAAAAAATACCAAATTGTTCTTCACAGTGGTTATACCATTTTGCATTTCCAGCAGCACTATTTAAGAGTTCCTGTTCTTCTCCATCCCTGGTCAGCATACTATACTGACAATTTTTTTTTTTTTATCTTTTATTGTAGGTGTGTAGTAGTATACCATGTGATTTTAATTTGCATTCACTAATGAATAATGGTGTTGGGCATTTTTAATAATCCTATTTGCAATCATCTATATATCTTTTCAGTTAAGATTCTTTTTTTAATTTTTTTTTTTTTTTTTTTATGTTTTAGATGAGGTAACCCTTGGTTGACCTCACAGATTGCAAGGACCTTGTCAGTTTACAATACCTTATTTTTTTATTTTTTTATGCCTACAGCACCTGGTCTTCCTAGGTGGTCTTCCATCCAAGTACTAACCAGGCCCAACCCTGCTTAGCTTCCGAGATCAGACGGGATCGGGCTTGTTCAGGGCAGCATGACTGTACACTACGGTTAAGATTCTTTAGAGATTTTCTTCATTGCTTTTTGATTTTTTATTTTGTTCATTTTATTGTTGCATTTTGAGAGTTCATTACATATTCTAGATACAAATCTTACGTCAGATTTGTGATTTGCAAATATTTTCTTCCAGTCTGTGACTTATATTTTTATACTCTCAACAGTATCTTTCACAAATCAAAAGGCTTTTGATTTGTATATTCATTTGGTTTTAATATTTTGGTTTCTTATTATGTGACAAGAAATCACAAATGCTTCAAAACTGAAAGTGTGAATATAGAATTTTTACATTAATCAAACTAAGTACATACTAATAATTCTGTAAATCACTATTACAAATTAATTAATTATGATGGTAATACTTATAAAACTGTTTTCATGTTTATTTATTTTATTAATGTAAGCTAGAATGTTCTTGTATACACCTAGTTAGCTATATGACTGGCAATTCATTTATGTAGCCCTAAGGCATAATTTTCTTTCATAAGATATGGATAATTATAATCTTAATTTTTTTGTGCGTGGTTTTTAAAGGCAATTGAAAAGTAAAACTAATTTGTAGTTATAAAGCATTATATGAATGAAAGGTATTATTGCAATTGCTATGATTACATTATCATGTGGGAAATTTACAGCTACGGAAAATAGTGAAATGCTCTTGCTCTTAGTACAAATAAATCAGGCAAAAGATTTATACTCCTAAAAATGACATAAATTTCTGTTTAGAAACTTAACATTTGCTTCATATTACTCCTAAAAATCACTTTATTGCTTTAGATTTTCAGAATCTGCTTTTGAAGTCAGTATAAATTCTTCACATGGAATAAATACTTAGGCTTGGGGAGAGTTTAGAAAAGAGAACAATCACAATCTGTTTCACCAGCTTGGGTATATATTAGGTAATTGAAACAGAAAGTCATTAAAGGTATCAGTTTTCATCTCAATCACACATAATTTCATAATACAAAGAAAATGATATTTAACATTGATTATATTTTATTAAATTATGACCTTAAAACTCTCTCAAACACTATTAAGCAAAAATATATTTTAAGAATTCCAAACTAAAAATTTACTTAGAAAGGCAGGTGTAATAGCATTCCAACTTCTCATGATCAGGCCCTGAGGGTTGACATATTGTTCCAAAGTCAGCCAAACATAGTACTAAGAGAACCAACCTCACTACTTGCCAATTGATTCTGCTGTTTAAAGGGCTTCCAAAAAAGCTAAATCGAAGTCTATTTATAATAATTTTTCTCATATCACCATTTTAGTCTTGATGACTCATAAATGTAGAAACCTTATTTTGAATCTTGAAGTTTCTTAATTTCAATTTTTAGAAAAAGGGCTGCCTTTCAAAATATTTGATGTGATGCTCAAAACATTCAAGAAGAAATTTAAGATTCAAGACTAATAAGAAATTCTAAAAAGAATCTCAAGATTAATGAAAAAAATACTTTAATTTATAAAAGTATTACAGTAGCAAAGAATTTGAACTATCATAACTAAAAGTTCAGCAAAAGAGTTGCATAGGCAGCCAGCATTTTGAAAATCTATTAAATGACAATGTTATATTAACTCTTCTGTTATAGGCCAAATTTAAAAAGTATTGCAAAATAGAAAGATCTATATGCAATAGCAACATCAAGTAAATTTAGTTATAGTATGTCACAAAATTCTTCACTGGAAAAAATTGTAGATGTGGTAGGAGGGTAGTTGAAGAACATCCGAGTTTAATTGAAAAGACTTTGTTTAGTCTACCTTGGTTGTCTTCTGCACAGCAAAATAAAATTGAAAACTGCGAAGAATATAATGTGTTTTTTGTTTGTTTGAACAACCCTCACAACTACTTCAAAATCTTTTTGGCCCCATCTCATATTCCAACTACTTCTACAACAAATAGTTCTGTACAGACTTTAACAGGCTCATGCAGATATAATTGAATAGTACCTCACCTCAAGCAAGCCACATAATCTCTGCTTCTCCCTCTGGAATTTCTTTGAAACTGTGTCAGGGACATATGTGAGAATTTGCCCAATATTCGCATATGTTCAAATCATAGAGTAGTCAAAGAACATGGAACCACCTTTAACCAATGAAATATGATAGCAGATATGTGACTATATCCTCATTTTGTTCTCTCAGAGTTTTGAGATACATTGCATAAAGCTTCTTAGAAGATCTTCATTAGATAAAACACCACTTTAAAACTCAGGGTATAAGTTCAGCAATTGTTAAAGTGTTACATTAATTGTTTATGTTGAATTCTAAATTTTCTCTGTAAGGAGGGATTAATTCACTGGTAAAATAATTTTATGTACAAAAATACTAATTATTTTCTTTTAAGTAAAATTTATACCACAGCCTTAAAAAATATTTCTATATTTTTTTAAATGGCAATTGTTTTTAAATGGTAATTTCTTAGAGCATTAAATATCTCAGTTTTCAAAATGTCCATTTTAAACAGATGTATTCAAAAAATATCTGCTGTATGAAGCAATGAATTCCTTGTCTGCTTTATGATGGCATCATTAGTCCATAGTCAAATTTCTTCCCTGTCACATTAAGATCCTTTATTTAGATAGATATAGGCTTATTTTAACGTTTAAGTTACTGTTAAATGTCATGTATTTTTTTTCTTTGTAGAATGCATTCACTTTGAGTAAATAGTGTAAATACTATAAATTAAATAAGATGCTGGGAATTTAAATAATGAAAGTGAAATATTTTAATCTTCATGTTATTGTAGAATTTTTCAGGTTCTGGTCTCACTGTTGCAATCAGCTTTCAAAAGTTTAAGTTACCATGGGGACAATGTTACTACTTTTTACTGATTATAAAGAATTGCCAGTGTATCATAACATAATAGCCAGTAAAATTTTCTATGGTGTGATTGTATCTATTTAAGTGTTAGTTCAATATATTCAAAGGAAAGGAGGGAGAAATAAGAAAAAAAAAAGTGTTCTTTATTATTCATTTTCATTCATTCACTCTCTTAGTCTCTTTCCACCCCTTCCCCCTCAGCATATGAAAACTAGAGGCAGTGGAAAACCACAGGGGAAAAATGTATTTACCAATAGAAGATTTTCTCTATTATAAATAGTAGTCAAAGGAAAGCTTGGGAGAAAAAGAAAAAAAGATATGGTCACATGTGCATATTGCTTGAAAAGAAATACACAAAGCAAAATGTTCTGTCAAATCAATTTATATTCAAATCAAAATCTTTAAAAAAACCTCAATATGAATCTCAATCAGTACATAGCACAATTGCAAAATACTCAGCATAGAATGGCAGCCATAGTCTCAAAGGAAAAGACAAGTAATTTTTCCATGTGTTTAGGTTACACACCAAAGAGCAGAACTATCTTCTTTCTCAACATGCATTATTGCCGAAAACAACACAATAATAACAGATGGGCTTTGCTATAATATGACTATCTTTTACTAGAATGATCATTGTCTTCTTAAACTTTAAACTTTAAAAACTTAAACTTTAAAAAGTTTCTACTTTTTAAAATATGGCCGAGTAGATACATACTCTGATGACCTTCACTTTAAGCAGCTAAATATTCTTCATATGATGTGAAAATTTCATTTTAAATGCATTGCCAAGCTACCAAAAATATAAGGGAATAGCAAAAGCCATACTTAAAGTGGAAAGGGAGATTTTTTGAAGTAAGCAAATTCAGAATTCGGAAGCTGACTCTCCACCCAGAGGATTTCTGCTAAACCCTGTTACTTGAAATTTAGATTTGAGAGTTGGAGGGGAGGACGTAAGGTAAAGAAAAGGAAATAATGTCTAGGGCTTTCCTAAGGTAAAATGGCCTAATAGAAGACCTTACTATAAAGACTGAACCACAAAGACCAAGAAATAGTTCCATTACTCAGAAAAAAGCAATGAGTTCTGACAGTCTCAAATGAATCTCAGCTTTCTAAAGGGGAGTATAAATTTGTCTTAAAATCTTGTGGTTACCAAACAGATCTCATCTAACGATAGTAACCAGTTTCACCAAATCTGTATTGTTCCCCTATATTTCTAGCAAACGTATTACTTTAAGGTGGTCTTAGATTTGTAGTAACCCATATGCCTGGCAGAAGCCAAAGAACATCTGTGGAGATCTCAAAGATTCCGAAAGGAAAAACACAGTGAAAAAAATGTGTTCAGAAGGCATACACAGAACCAAAGCACTATAACCAAGAGATATTGGTCAGAAAAATCTGACTTGCAGAGATGTTAGAATTATTAGAAAAAGAATATTAAGTAAATACATTAACTTTGTTTTTTTTTTTAAAAAGTGGCTTAGGGAATAAAAAGCATAAGTGGACTGTAAAAATATTCAAGCAATTATATAAACTATCGTATAAAATTCCTAGAAATTAAAATTGTTAGAACTGAAATACAGGATTCAAAATTAGAGTAGATACAATTGAACAGATAGTAAGTGAATGAGAATATAAATAAGAAAATTTAGTGTAGGGGAGGAAAAAAGAAAACATAAAAGATAAGTAAATAAGGTTGAAGATTAGATAAGATCTTTGAACATAGACTAGTTTAGAGATCCATTAGGAGTTAAAAATAATTTTTAAAAACCATGAATATTAAAATATATTTAGGCAGAGACTATAAAGCTGTACTAATTAATACAATGTAATATTGGAATGAAATAGATGAATAGACCAAAGAGCTTAGGAACAGGTTAATGTTTATGTGGAAACATAACTAATGACAGCTGGCATGATAGATCAATAATGAAATAAAGACTATTCAATAAATAATGAACTATACTAAAAAAAATCAATACCAAATAGTCTAATTACTTAAATGTGAAATGAAAATCTATACAACTCTTAAAATATGTATTCCACATATATACAATATTTATACACAAATTTATGATTTTAATTTAGGGAAAGATAAAAACCATTAGAAATTACATAATAAATTCTACACCTTTAAAATTAAGAACATCTATTTGTTAAGGACATCACAATGAGAGTGAAAAGACAAGTCATTAACCAGGAAAAAGATATTTGCTACACACATATAACAAAAAACTCATATCAAGAATATAAATATATATTTAATAAAAATATATGTACGCATATATCCACACATATAGCTACACATTTTTAGACAAAGCCAAAACAACCCAGAGGTATTTGAGGAGATCAACAAATATTATATGTAAAGTCTTTTACTTAATGTATAATCAGAAGTGGAAATAAAACCACAATAAATTTTCATTTAAACTTAACAGATTAGTAAAAATAAAAAAAAACACTAGACTCGATATTTCAATATTTGGTAAGCACGTGAAAGAGAGATATGCTGTTGTAAAATATTTTGACAATATTTTATTTTCAAGTTTTTTCTTTCTCTCTCTCTCTCTCTTTCTGCATATAGCCTGGGGAAAAGGGAGGTCTTAATTTGTATACCAAGTTATATATGAGAATTTTTATGGTGCTAGATTTGTAACAGCAAAGCCTGTGAGCAACAGAACTGTCAAAAGGAAAGCACACACTCATGCACACACACAAACACACTGTGGTATATTCATGAGGTAGAATGAAGTTGAATGAATTTAATTACATCATTAACATGAATCTCAACATACTATTAAGGTGAAAAATCAGAAGAAAACATAAAATATTCAAGCTGTATAAATTTCAAAAATGTAGAAATCTATATAATATATAATTTGATATAACAAATTCTCATGGCAAAATTAGATTTTGTTCAGAAAAGATACAAAATTCATGAAGATGGTAACCTCTAGCAAAAGAGTACTTAGAATTAAATGGTTATGTGCTCTATCAAGTTGAGTAATGGCTATGTGAGATTTGAATTATTTATTGTCTTACTTTATATTCTTCATATATTTTAGAAAAAATGTACTCTTTTTCAGTATATATTGAAAATCAGAAAATATACTGTTATAAAATATATTATAAATCTAAATATAAATAAATATAACTACATGTATTATTTCTGTGAAAGTTAATGGGAAATTTTCTATTAATGTTAATACTAAAATTTGTTGTAATTCCTTTGATAAATCAATATATTTCATCCTATAGACACTAATTTGTAATAGATAAATATCTTCTGTCAATGTTGGCCATGAAAAACAGATTTGTGGCTCATTTGTTTTATATATACGTAATTTAAAATGTCACTATTACTTTTTTTACTCCCAATTTCCACACTTCTTTTTATTCTCTTACATGAATTTTGTCATTCTTATTGTCTGCTACAACACTAAGAATTCCTTTCTTGCACAAATTTAGAAATAAACAAAAACAAATATAAACACAAATATTTATGAAGTGTTTCATAGGTCACACACGTTGTATTCACAATTTCATGTTAATATAACAAACCTCAGAAAATTTGCTGATGGTATATATTATAAATAGGCATAGGAGATAGTAGACATTGTACTATATGCTCAAGATATATACAGAAGTATCTTATACTTTATATAAAAAAGCAAATAGTTAATAGAAGCTCATTTATCACTAAATAATTGACAATTTTTTTTTCTAACAGAGTTTGCATATTTTTGATCCTGACAGACAAAATCTTTATTTTCTAAATTATATAATATGGCTAGAGTGTGCTACGTAACATTCTGAAAAAAAATATGCAAGTTGCAATTCTGAATCAAAGAAGTAGAAGGTATGAAATAGAAAGGTGTCATTTTAAATAGTGAAGTAGTAACTTCTGCAAAATACAGTATTTTATTGTGTCTGATGATAATAAAGGAAACATTTTATATAGGGGAAAAATGACTCAGGCTTGTACCAGTCATTTTTTAGTAACCTGGTAAGTCTAACTTAGCATGCTAGCCTGCTTTATTTCTCATTGTTTGCTTTCTTGCATGTCTTATTTTTAAAAGTCTGATCTTATATTTGACAGAACTTTATTTGTGGATATTTTGTGAGTCATTTAAAGATGCTGTCCTTTTGGGAATAGTTTTATTCATTTCTATCTGGTGACTAGCAGATTTATATAATCCTAAAACTATATCGAAATAAATTTTTGGCTTGAGTCTTACTTAGAGCCATTTCCTTTCCTATATTCTCTGCTAAGAATATAACATCATCTGCTCAATGTACAAAAGTGGTGAATGTCTAGATCATTGAATAATGGCCTTCCTCTTGGAATTATTACCCCCAATATTTTAAAGATATGACTACAAGATAAAAAAAAACAGGGACATATTTCTTTTGTCCTGCTGAACTTTGTGATAGCCTACTATAATTTAGATGAGGAAAAAATATTTTATGTGGTTTATATATTCCTAGTTCTTTTGGATATTTGTATGTGTGAAATGTGAGAATATCAAAAGACTGATCATGCTCAGTGGTTATGCAATTAATGTTTCAAACTGATTGATTAAGAGTGATGAGATAAAGAACATTCTTAAAAATGGATTGAATCGGACTTCTGCTTGAAGTTTAAACATGTGGAAATATAAGTATGTAAGGAAACAACAATCTCACTACATTAATTTAAGAAAGAATTGTAGCTTTCTTATTTCACTAGACACATCTTTTATAATTTTCCTATTTCCATAATGAAAAAAATTAGCTAATGGAGTAACTTTAAAGAGAAATTTCCCTGAGGCAGTTGATGAAAAATTTTTACTTTAATAGAGCTTGGCGGTTTACGAGCCATGAAAAAGCATTTTTGAAAAATATTTTTTTTTATATTCTCAAACTAATTCAGTATAGATATTCACATTGGTTTATATAAAACTAGAACATAGCTTTACTAAAAAATGTTAACTTTCAATAGCAGATTATAAGATTAAGTGAAACAAAAGAAGAGTTAACTAACGAATTGCTTGCTACAGTTTGACTTAAGTTCTCTAAAAGAAAATACACTTTTAAATTTATAAATAAGTTGCAGCATTTGTGATTTTCTCTTTTTATTTTTGGTTTACAGCAATTTAACTACTAGTTTTGCTTTTCTCTGAATTTTTTCTATATGGAGTTTGCTGATCTTCTTGGACATATAAGTGGCTTATTTGAAGAGAATTTTAGACACTGTGTTTTTTAATATATTTTATGCCTTATTCTTCCTTTTTATCTTCTGGAACTCATATTATACATATGCTAAAACATTTGATATTTTCTCTTATATCCCTGAGGCTTTGTCTTTGTTTTCAGTAATTTTTTTCCTCTGTTCATCAAATAAATGTTTTCTATTTATTCATCTTTAGCGCTACTGATCTTTTATTTTGCAGTCTTCATCTGCTATTAAGATCATCCAGAGAATTTTTAACTTCACATATTGTATTTTTCAGTTCTAAAATTTCCATTTGAATGCTTTAGTTTTTGTTTTCTAAATATTATCTATTTCCCTATTGACACTCTTCATCTTTTTGCTCATTATGTATATTTCTTTCTTTAGGCATAGAACATATTTATTGTAGATATTTTAATTCCCCTACTGTTAACTGCAATATCTGAGTCATTTCCAAGTCCATTGCTACTAATCATTTTATTTGTTACTTTGCATGACTATTTTTTTTTTTTTTAAATATATTGTAGTGTGGACATTGTGTGTGAATATTATAGAGAATCTGGATTATGTTGTTGTTGTTGTTGTTGTTGTTGTTTTTAAATGGGTGTTGATAGAGATTTGAATGAGGTTTGGTAAGCGGTTAATTTACTGGAGGATCCTTTTAATCTTGTCAAGCTTTCTTTTTTGTTTGTTAAGGCTGTGTGTTTCTCTTATGTCTTGGACCCATCCTATTATTACCCTTATTCTAGGTTATGGTCTCTACTAAGTGTGGCTTTTCTGAAGGTACTCAAGAAGTCTTTTTACTCAGGCTTCCCCAGAAATCGAATGTCTCTCAGGCATATATATGTAAAACAAGTCAGCAAATGACTAGTAATTGAATATAAAAATATAAAATGATTATTTACCACAGCCAAATGAGATTTATTCCAGGTATGAAAAGTTGATTTGACATTCAAAAATAAATAAATGTAATTCACCATATTTAAGAAACTAAAGAGAAAAAGTATAAGATCATATCAATTAATGCAGAAAAAGCATTTCACAAAATTAATTATTGATTCTTGATTAAAAAATGGTGTTTTTTTCTATAAAAATTCTCAGGAAACTAGGAATAGAGAGAAATTTTCTCAACTTAGAAACAACTGCAAAAAAACTAAAACTAACTTCATACATAATTGTAATAAACTAGATTATTTTCCCCTAAAATGGAGAACAGAGTAATGATGTCTCATCTTACAGAACCTACAAAACTCTACTGAAAACAAATTTTAATCTAAATATTCTGCATTACTCAATATTACTAAGATGTCAATTGTTTTCAACTTGATTTCTACATTCAGTGCAATTCTAAAATCTCATTAGGCTATTTTGTGGATATTGACAAACTGAATCTAAAGTTTATATGGAAAATAAAGAGGTTCAAAATATATAGTTCAATACTGAAGAAGAACAAAGTTGGAGGCCTGACACTACCTGATTTTAAGACTTACTATAAATTTACAATAATTGAGACAGGATAATTTTTTTTTTGGGGGGGGGAAATACATAGATCAATGGAACAGAATAGAGACCCACACAAATAGACCTACACAAATGCATTTATCTTTGACAAAGAACAAAGGGAATTCAACTTACGAAGGAGGGTTTTTGAACGAATAGTCCAGGAATAATTAGAAATCCATATGCAAAAAAAATACCTAGACACAGAACTTATACTTTTTACAAAAATAATTCAAAATAGATTACTCATACATGTAAAACACAAAGTTACAAACTTATAAAAGAAACATTGGGGAAAAAATCCATGTGACCTTAGGTTTGTAAAAAAGTTTACAGATACAACTCGAAGAGCATGATTGACAAAGGAAACATTTGATGTTAGACTATTAAAATAAAAAGAATCTGCTTTGTAAAAGATACTGTTAAGAGAATAAGAAGACAAAGAAGATATCTATAAAATATATAACTGATAAAGGATTTGTATCCAAATATATAAAGAATTCTTAATCAACAATAAGAAAACAAATCGCCAAATGGAAGAGATCTGAATGAGTACATTATGAAACAAGATATATAAATGGAAAATATACATTTAAAACATTATCAACATTATTTGTCATTAGAAAATTGCAAATTCAATCAACAATGAACTACCACTATACATCTATTAGGATGAATTAAAACATAAATAAAAACCTGACAATACCAAATGTTGTTAAGGATGTAGGGCAAGAGGAACTCTCATACATTGTTGGTGGGGATGCAAAATGTTACATCCACACTGAATGTTTCTTATAAAGCTAAAAAATTATTGTATAATACAATATAACATTTATAATTCCAGGTATTTATCCAATTGATTTGAAAACTCGTGCCACACAAAAACCTATATACGAATGTTTATTGCATCTTTATTTATAATTCTCAAATACTGGAAGCAATCATGATTCCCTTCACTAGGTGAATGGTTAAATAAACTTTGGTGTCTCTGCACAAATAATATTCAATGTTGAAAAGAAATGAGCTGTAAAGCCATGAAAATACAGGGGTAAAACAGTAAAAAGATTAGTGGATTCCAGAGACTTGGGGTGGGGTGGGGTGAAGAGGCGTGTATGGCTAAAGCATAATGTATTTTTAGTGTGATGAAACTGTTCTGTATATTGTAATGGTGGATACATGACATTATACATTTGTCAAAACCCATAAAACTTTATATCACATAGTGAAGCTTAATGTATGTAATTTTTTAAAAATAGGTGCCAGGAGATCACAGAAAGTAATGCAGACTGTAACAAAAGAATTTCTGTGTATTACAAATATGTCAGTAAAGAAGGTGATGGGAGAAGACACATTGACCTAAATAATGTTGGAAAAGAGTTTATGACTAAAGGCAAAAGAATGGCATATATGCACTGTAATGTATGGATTAACAATTCTGATGCTGCTATACATGTATACTGAAATGGAACAATTAAGTAAGTGGATGGTTAATGATGTAGCCTAGTTTCTCACTATTGAAGTAGGAGTTTACAGATAGGCAAAGGGAAGAGACTGGAATGACCAGTGTGGTAATAGATTAGGGATGGAGACTTCAGTAAGAACTCAACTTTAATTTAGTATAGATAGAGATGGCTACGTATAGAAATATTTACAGATATTTATGTATATACATATTAGTATACACATATATATTTCTTAATATGGTCAACGAGAAGGCCCCAAAGAAATAACATCCCCATAGCTACAAGCACATCTAGCACTCAGACCTTGTTTTCTAATATCATTTTCTAATAAAAGAGAACCAAGTCTTTTGGGATAGAAGGCTGAAATATTCAAGACAAACCCGGAGCATCTTGTAGTGTCAGAAAGCAAGGAAGAGCTCAAAATAAAGCAGACAAACAAATCTACAATGATGCAAGTATGTCAAATGGACACAGGAGGCAACTGAAAGAACTTCCAATAGCTTAAGCTGGGACAATTTGAACAAGAAAATAATTAAACTAGATTTAAGCCTAAAGTATAAAATAAATATCTAACAGTCCATACTGACATAAACAAATGACTAAATTATTAGAAAGGGGAGTTGAGATAAATCTCCTATGCAGAAGAATTACAAATAATTTATGTAGATTCTCCACCCTCATAACTACCTATTCTTTAAGCATAAGCTACACACAATGACTTCTTTTCAAAGAGAATACTGTGGAAAAGGGAGGACAAAGGGAAGCATTCACAGTGGAGAACATAACAAACACTACCACAGCTAGGTGATCAAGGTCAGTATAAGCATTCACAAGTCATCTTCATAGTATATACACTTTCTATGATGTAATGAGAATGTCACTGTAATCTTCTTCCTCAAAATCCATTAAACTCAATATAATTAATAATAATAATAAATCATATACATTCTTTGAGAAGGGCATCATGTAAAATATCTAACTAGTATTTCTTGAGGCTGTCAAGCTCATCAAAAACAAAATCAGAATTCTCATAGCCAAGAGGAGTTTAAGACATAACAACTAATTGTAATTTGATATCATGGATGGGATTCTGGGCTGAGGGGGAGAACATTAGGTGAAACTAAGAAATTCTGAATATATTATGGACTTTATTTAAAAATAATGTGTCAATATTGGCTCATTAATTGTAACAAATATACTGTATTAATATAAGGTAATACTAATGGGTAAACTGGATATGGGATATGTGGGGACTCAGTGTTATCATCGTAGTTTTTATGTAAATCTAAAACTGTTCTAAAATATAAAAGTTGTTATGAGTTGAAATGTACCCCTCCCCATATTCATATGTTGAAGTCCTAACCTCCAGTACCTTAGAATGTGACCCATTTGGAAACAGGGTCTTTGAAGAGGTACTATCCAATATTCCTGGTATCCTCATAAGAAGAGGACATTTGGACACAGACACATAGAGAAAATTTATAACCACATAACGATTATCTTCAACCATATTAAAATGAAAACTCTATGATATAAAGGAATGCATTAATTTTGTTCCCTGTTTTATCTCTAGCAGCCAGATTAGTGTCTGAAGCAAAGGCGACATTCAATGAGTCTTAGTGTTCTATTTTTAAATAAATTTTATATTGATATTTATAATATATTTGCAAAATTATTCTCAGCCACAAATATATCATAATTTATTTGCTAATGCTTGAATATAGTGGCTGAATATAATTGTAAATACTAAAAGTTCATGTTTTTCTTAAAGCAATTTTTATTTGAAAAAGATAACTAATTTGATTATATTTTTTCAAGTTTTATCCTTTAGTAATATGTTTAAACTTGAAAAATAAAACCTCACCTAATTTCTTCACAAATGGTTCATTTAAAATATTTGGTTTGAGAAAGTGTGAGAACATATATGTATTCTTTCCTCTTTCTTTCTATTTAAATGGTTGTGTTTCTTTCTGTGGCTGGTTCCAGATAATTACTTTGTTTTTTTATATACTCAGAATAAATGTCCAAAATTTTGTTATGTCTTCATTTGCCATTAATATTTGCCATCAAATTAGTAGACTAATATCAGTTTGATTTATGTCCATATTTATCATACCCACTCTGCACTATGCTTTTTAAAATTTCAATAACAAAAAAGTTACTTTTAATTACAATGTCAATTATAAATTATAAAAGAAAATGTCCTAAAAAGTGTAGTAGGGAATAGAGAAAGTGTGAGTTTTAAATATGCTATTTGACAGATGAGTAGGTCATTTTACTTCAGCACAAGGAGTTTAAAGAGGAAAAGGTGGTCCTCCACTAAATAAATATTTTATTTCTTTCTTTCCTATTCCAGCCATTTCATTTTTATTTGTCATTAACTCTTTGAGCCTCTTAGAACAGAGATTACAAATATAAATTGGAATACTTGTTCTCAAAGTATTTATACCCATAAATACTTTTGAAATAAAATGTGTTCCAGAAAACTAAACACTAATGGTCAAGAGAGAAAAGTAGACATATCATTAAAACATACTATCATTGAGGTAAAGAATAATCTTTGGTATGATTGAGGAGGAGGGGCATTTGGTAAAGACAATTAAATATTGAAAAATGGGTAGATTTTTTCCAACATGAAGAAAAAATCAGATAGAGTTGATAACATGTACAAATGTACAGAGATGGGGAACAGTATGTTACATTATAAGTACTGACAGCAATTCATGATTTTTGGCCTATATGTTACCTGTGGCATCACATGCCTGTGGCAGGTAGATAGATCATCGGGAGACTGATGCATCATGCTAAGAACTGAGAGGTATATGAATTTCATGACGAATGCCACAGTGAGAAGTTCGGAGTGGGTAAAGGAGGCTCAATGCTTGTGTCAAACGAAAGGCAATCAGACTTCTTTATATTCATGTAATTATAGGAATATCAGATGCATTTTCTTCAATCAAATAAATTAATATATTTGAACTTTCAACGAATTTCAGGTATTTGATTATATTCTCTATGAAATAATTGATATAAAGATTTTATTAAGAACTTGTTTTAGATGTTTAAATGACTTACTTTTCAAGTCTCTCTTTAATATAATATTATCTATGGTAGAAGCTCATGCAGGTAAGCAAATTTTTTAATTGAATTTTAAATTCACGTAAGTCTTACAT
The DNA here is from genome assembly GCF_902729225.1 of Pteropus medius. NCBI lineage: Eukaryota > Metazoa > Chordata > Mammalia > Chiroptera > Pteropodidae > Pteropus > Pteropus medius. Next base: position 12,223,789 of record NW_024344240.1, on the reverse strand, counting down.
TGGGTTTTCTACTAGCTACAAATTTTGAATAGCTATGTAAGTATTCTGTTGAATATTTTTAAATTAACAAATAGGGTTATAGGGAGACAATTAGGGATTCAAATGATCTTAATGCTTTCACACCACTAAGTCAAGAATTGACTTACAAATTTATAGAATTAAATAAAATCCAAGTGAGCTAATTATATTATTAGTGTGTATGGTCAATCTCCTATGATAAATATAGTTTACAATTTTAATTGAAAAACTACCTTGAAATTATCTATAACCAAATACTAATAAATTCAATTTTCCTTAGTAAAAATTTATAATCTCAAAACTATATGTGAAATTAATAGTCTGGAACTATGAAATCCAGTTTATCAATATCATATGTGATTTTTGTTTATCATTTTTACCGAAAAAGATGTAAATAGAAAAACTTTATGTTGGTGAGATATAAACTAAGCATGTATTAATTTATAATTTAATAATAATTAGTGTATAATTAATCTTTTCAATGTATCTAAATGAATCTAAAGACTAATGGGATAATTTGTTTTTCAGGAACCTGTGCCTCTACCACTGTATTTTTTTCAAACTCGCTCAATAAATGACCAATGGAAGAACATGTAAATGTTTTATTAAACATTGTGGAAGAACTAATTTTCCATCTTCTTTTATAGAAATGGAGTCTGAGGTTTAGAAAGACTAAATTAAATAGTACAAAACTATAACACTAATCAAAAGGCCGAGTGTAGATTTGCACAAAAGTCTCTTTTCACTTTCTTAATGTGAAAAGAATAATATTTGATGCCAATCATGATGAATAAATGGTGATTACTTAATGGTGATAAGAGCAACATTTGACATCATATATTTCATTGTAAAAATTTGTTGTACAAATCTACCAGAAGAGTAATCATAGAATTAATATCAGCAGTTCTTTAAAATTTCTTAATATTTTTCAACTTAATCCCTCAAACTAAAATAATAATTTGAAGTTTTATCTTCAATTTAAAGAAACACTGAAGAATTTTTAATTCTCATTTAGGAAGTTTATATTAGGTTTATTTCACATTTTAAAATAACACTTATTTCTATAAATACTATATTTTTAACTGAGACCAATGAACTAATTAGTTTAATCCCCAAAGATTTTTGTTGAAATGCTCAGATTACAGATAAAAAGAGAGTTTAAGATTTCATTTTATACTTCCACATTTCCAAAGCACAGAACAGTTTTCACACACCTCACTTTGACAGACAGTCCCTTCTCACAAACAGGTGTTTCAAGATCAGAGCTAAGGATCGTTGGCAGAAATGTGAGGGGCAGTCCACAGAACACCAGCCAACATGTACTTGGCTTCCATCCCTTGGTGTCAGCATCACTAATTTCATTAACTGATAGTTCTTAAAGGTGTAATTATTGCTGCCTCTGAAATCTTTTATAAATGATTTAAGTAAGTTTATTCCTTCCCCTTTTCTATTTTATGGTCTAGAATTGCAAATGGGGCTTTCTCCAAAATGAATAGTCTTTCAAAGCATATCAATCAGTGACTGAACTTTCTAACGTTTTAAAAATTTATTTGTGACATGCTTGGCAGGTTTTCTGGTCTCCAGTTAAAAGCAATCCTCCTACGTATAAATGGATTTTAAAATGTAACTGCACCTAAAAATGTAACATTTATATCATCTTGTCATTCTATTGTTAGCTAACAGCATTTGTTAAAACCAGATCAACTTGCTAAAATGTCCAAACAAACAAGATTTAAAGAAAAAAATGGTAGCTTGTAATGGTCATGGGCATATCTTTTATATTTGGAGGACTAAAATTAAAAAGAAATAGCAAATTAGTTCCTGTATTTCACACCTAAAACAAAGAAATTTCTCATTCACCTTTTCATGGTGTTGAATTAGAAGTACTGGTGTAGAGGGAGACAGAAAATCAACACATATATTTTGTCTGAGATAAGTCTTGGCTATATATGTACTTTTAATGGTTACTATGTAAAAATTAAAATTTTCATAAGTATAGCAATACTAAACCTCTTATCTTTTTAAATTAATAGATTGCATGCAAACTTCTTTATCTTTTGCTAAAAAGCTAAGTGAAAAAAATAAAGCGCTTTAGAGATGAAAAAATTTTTTAAATTAGAAATTTTTTCTCTCTTGGCTGAGGAAATAGATCAAATCTCAGTAAATTAAGTTAAACAGTGCTCTGAATTATTAGTTCTTACTGATATAAAGCAAATCACATTTATTACACGTTTAATCATTTGTTTGTACTGTTTTATATTCTTTATATTGACATTATAATTTTTACCATATTTTCTCTAATTATGAATGTACTATAGAATTAAGAAACTTATTTAGAATTGTTCATAATTTTTCATTCCAATTTATACATATTAAAATGCATTCATGAAATATATGTACACATGATTATCATTATATAAATAATATATGCATATGCATAAATAATTGTTTAATATTTAATATTGTATTTGATGTTATATCTAAATAATTATGTAATTAGCATCTTTATACATAAAATTCTACTGCAATTCTGATTACTGCCTTTGTAAAACTTCACAGATTACTAGAAAGATTTGAATACTTTGAGTGTCTTGAGACTTTGAGTAAGGATTTTCTATAGTTTTATCAATATATATTTCGATAGTGTGTAGAGAGTGCCCATTTTAAAATACACTGAAAAATATTTATTATATATTTTCATTTTTTGCATGAGTAAAAGAACATTTACCTATTATTGACATTTACTGTAACACTAGTTATATTCATATTCTTAGAATTAATGTTAAATAAAATTTCTGTGAAATATTTATTCATATCTTCCACGAATTCTTATTTTATCACTTTTTTAATATGCAAGAACTTTATTTTATAGATATTAATATTTCATTTGTTATATTTATTCAATATTTTTTACTTAGCTCTTTATATTATTTAAATATCTAGAAATATTTACTGTGAGTAGAAATTATCATATCGTTGTATTTAATTTATATTTAAGAGAAATTTTAATGCTTGAATTTAATTAATTAAATTTCATTTCTAATATTTTATAAGATATAATGGAAGATGTAAAACAGTTTACCAAAACTTACCAACTGTTCTATAATTTGTTATAATGTATTAAATTATAAGTTGTTTTTCTACATTTCTAATGTTTTAATTTTAACATTATTTCTTAATGGAACATTTTAATAAATCTTGAGTCATTTTTCTATTGTTATTTTGTTTCAAATACTTTATTTTTATATGTTATTTTCTTCCAAATTAACTTTAAAAATCATATGTTCTCAACAGGAACAACTGATAAATATGTGACATGATACAGGTGTTAGTTAACACTACTGTAGTAATCATATGGCAATATGTAAATGCATCAAATCAACACATTGCACACATTAAATTTATATAATATTATTTATCAATTATATTTCAATTAAGAAAAGAAATATATGTGATTTTGAGGAAAAAACCTTACTATTATTTTAATTGAAATTACATCATATATACGTTAGTTGAGAAAATCAGCTATGAATAATGAATTCTTGAGCCAGAAGTAGAGTATCTTTCTGCACTTGTTAAGTAATGTGCTGGCTGGAAAATTACTTTTTGGCTATCACCCATGGGAATATAGGCTATCACCCATGGGAACATAATATTCTAGCAATAAGCTTTCTGCTTCTGTATCCCCGCTTGCATAACCGACCTGTGGGTTGACAGTAAATAGAAGAAAAATAGACTTTTGTGTTCAGACAGAATGAGGAATGGGGTTTAGGGCTTAAAATGCCTGTACCTCTGCATTTCAGGGCTGCTTAATTTGGGGTCTGTGTACCTCTGGCAGACCCAGCTGGCTGAATAAAGAATGTGTTTCCTATAACTCACTGGTTTCTGGTGGTCCGTGTGTCTATCGGGGGCTGGCGGCTACAACAGTAACTGTTCAGATTTTCAGTATATTTCAAAATTTTGTCCATATAGATTTTCCACATTTTCTTTATAAAATCAGTTTTATTGAACACTCTTTACACACAATAAAATGTATCCATTCTTAAGTATATTGTCTGAAACATTTTGACAACTGTATATATTTATGGGATCACTACACCAATCACAATATAAGAAACCCTAAAATTTCCCTTGGGACTCTGCAGCCCCATAACCCCTTGCCTATCACCCCAGGCAGGAACCAATATGACTTATAATGCTGTAGATCGCTTTTATCTGTTTCAAAAATGTCATATCAGTAGAAACCTGTATATGTACTTTTTGTGACTGGATTCTGTCATTTCCTATCATTTTACTGTGTTTCACCCATGTTAATGTGCGTGTCACCATTATGCAATATATTGTTCTAGAATTTTCTTTGTGGAAATTTATTTATTATATATTTATATATATATATTACTAAATGCTGGAGCCAGCCAGCTGAGTGAATAGCACCTGAGAGGGGGAGTGAGGATTAAAGAAAAGACAGAGACAAGAGATAGAGTCGGGAGGGCATACAGTAAATACTGCAGCCCCGAGTTTATTTAGAACACACTACTTATAGCATTGCAATGAGAAAACAGCAGTCAAGACCCAAGGTCAGCCAAATTACTTATCCTGCAAAACAATGAAGTTCTCACAACTCAGAACTCTCTGCTCCGTAATCAAACTCCGTTCTTGGAAAATACTGAGTGCTTAAAATAGTTTAGTGCCACTTATCTCAGAGCTCGCCAAGTTAGCTCAGCTCCCAACATCTCCCCCTTTTTTTATTTTTTAAATGCCCGAACCCTCCTGGTTCTGGCGCAAGGCGACTGTGCCTGTCTTAGGTGATCCCCTCACCAGATCTGGAACTTACCCGTCATCGGTACGTGCATTCCGTCATGCATGCCCTGTCTTAGGTTGTCCAGTCTCTGAGGGAGTCTTACCCGTCTTTGACTACCAGCCCCCACGGGAGGGAGATGTGCATCTTTCAAGACATATATCGAAGCCTTACATGATGTAGGTTGGCCTGAAGTTTTAACATAGCACTAATGAAATATTTTAGTAGAGAAGGAAGCAGGCACAAGACAACAATTACACAGGCCCCTATAGTCAAAACAGAAGCAGCTAGCTGATAGAAGGAAGACCATGAGGGGACAAGGCCCTTAAGGTGATCCAAAAATTCAGTGGCCATATATCAGCATCAAATTGCAGAGTTTTAGCATTTTTAAGTCCTTGTATTTCTTTATGCAGGTTAATTAAATCTAAGGATACATTAGCATTGTGCCATATGCCTTTTAAATGATATTTTACTCAATCCCAGTCATGACTAGTCTCATTATATCTTCTAGATGTGACACAGATCCAATGATACTCCACATGACATTCTAGTTGAGATCTAATTTTTAGACCCTGGACTTTATCACCCAAATATTCTACTGTCTTATACAGAGAATTTTCTGTCTATGTTTTCCTGTGTTCCCAGGGCTAAGGCAACATTTCTAGACAAATCATTGACATAAAGAGCAGTTTGTACAGTTTGTGTAAGAGCCACCGCAGCGGTGGCAGCAGTAGCCGTAAGAGATGCAATAGCAAGTATTCCTGTAACAATTAGTCCAATCACCCTCCTCATAGATGGCATGTCCAGCAGCAATGTGTTGTTCACTTTCACAATGACATCTGGTCCTTGCCACATTGTTGGATGTAAGAGAGGTGGGTCAGGAAAGTATGTCCAGTAAACTGCACCTTCAGCTGTCATCGCCAGGCTCAGCAAGATCAAGGTTAGGGTCATCCCGTCGGGTGTCTGGTGGAGCAGCGAAACAGACCAACCTCTCCAGCAATCACCTGGCATTTTCTGCATCCTGTGGAAAAACACAAACATGCCCTCGTCCCCATATTAATACCGGGTCGGGGCCATGCCGATTAGTTTTGAGCATCAGAAATTCAGTTTTTTGAGCATCAGAAAGAATTTGTGGAGAAACCGGGTAGGTCTCCCCCTTTTTTATTTAGTTTTTTGATTTTTGAGGGCATCACGGCATCTTTCAATAATGCCTTGTCCTTGGGGGTTATATGGAATATCTGTTTTATGAATAATGCCCATTTGGGTACAGAAACTCTGGAAGGATTGACTGGTGTATCCTGTACCATTATCAGTTTTAATGATAGACGGTTGGCCTGTAACAGCAAAGCATTTTAAACAGTGGGAGATCACATGCTTAGCAGCCTCGCCAGTTTGGGCGGTGGCCATAACAAATCCTGAGTAGGTGTCTGTAGATACATGCACATATTTCAGTCTTCCAAATTCAGGGATATGAGTAACATCTATTTGCCATAATTGATTAGGTTTTAAACCTCTAGGGTTAATTCCATAAGAAGGAACACTGCAGCTGCGGACATGAGTCACATTGGCGCACAATCTGTCTGGCTGCTTCCCTAGTGATATGAAACTGTTTTCTTAAGCTTAGAATATTTTGATGATGCAAAGCATGTGACATTTGGGCACGCTCAATTTGCAAGAGAGCTACCAGTTGCGTGGCCTCATCAGCCAAGGCATTGCCTATTGCTAAAGGTCCAGGCAGGCCAGAATGTGCACGAATGTGACTTACAAAACATGGGTGTTTGTGTTCCTGTACACTTAGCTGAATTTGTTCAAAAAGTGCTTGAATTTGTTTATTGGCAGTGTCCACACAAGCCACAGTTTCCAGAGCCGGCACAGCATTAGCAATGTATTGACTGTAAGTATAGAGATTAAAAGGTTTGGAGGCCATAACCTGAAAAACTGTAGCGACAGCTCGTAACTCTACAACCTGAGTCGAAGCAGATGGGGTGAAAAGAGTATGAGTTTGTCCAGCAATCACATATGCTGCTGTCCCGTTTGAAGAGCCATCCGTGAAAACTGTTTCAGCCTCCAGCAGAGGTGCTGATTTTACTACTTTAGGGAAAACTAAAGCATGAACATTAGCAAATTGCAGAAGTTTGTCTTTTGGATGATGATTTTCAATGGTTCCTGCAAAGTGGGAAAATGCAATAGCCCAACTTTCATCATTTCTAAAGAGCCAATCAATTTGTTGTTTGGAAAATGGTACTCCAATCAGGGCAGGTTCCTGCCCAAAGTATTTTCGGGATTCCTCCCGAGCCATTTGTACTAGAATAGCCACTGCAGCATAATATGGAGTTAGCACTCTCACTGGAGAAACAGGCAAATGAAGCCATAACACCGGGCCTCCCTGCCATAAAACAGCAGTTGGTGAATGGTGTATGTTTAGTGGCCAAGACATAGGCCGCCCATGGCTTAGAATAATCTAGGTACTGTACTTGTTGTGTCTCTATGGCCTGTTCAACCTTATCTATTGCTATTCTAGCTTCTGCTGTAATTTTTCTACTAGAAGTGGGATCAGGATCCCCCTTCAAAATATCAAAAAGAGGCTTAAGCTCCCCTGTAGGGATCCTCAGATGTGGCCGAAGCCAATTAATGTCTCCCAATAACTTTTGGAAATCAGTCAGGGTCTTTAGTTCATCTTTTCGAATCTGCACTTTCTGGGGCCTAATAAGTTTGGGATACAATATATGGCCCAAATATGAATATGGTGGCTTAGTCTGTACCTTTTCTGGGGCTATAACAAGCCCTTGCAGCTGTAAAGCTCGTTGTAAATTAGCATAAGCTGCTAACAAGAGGCCCTCTTGCTTGTGTCATCCATATAATGAACAATATACACCTTAGGATAGGCCATTCTTGTATTAGCTATTGCTGAGCTATACATTTTTGACACAAGGTTGGACTATTGGCCATACTTTGGGGCAGCACTTTCCACTCATATCTTTTCATGGGTTCTCTGAAATTAGTAGATGGAACACTGAAAGCGAATCTCTTACAGTCCTCAGGAGCCAGAGGAATGGTAAAAAAGCAATCTTTTAAGTCCACAATAACTTTGAAAGTTTCACTAGGTATAGCAGAGGGTATGGGCAGCCCTGGTTGCAATGTTCCCATTATCTGCATAGTTTCATTAACTTTTTTCAAGTCCTGCAACAATCTCCATTTTCCAGATTTCTTTTTTATAACAAATATAGAGGAGTTCCAGGGGGAATTAGAGGAGGCAAAGGACCTCCAGTCGGAGGCAAAGGCTCTCTATCAGGAGCTGGCAGATCCAGCCGAGGTTTCCATTGGGACCCTCCCTGCTGCTGTGCAGTCTGCTGCATCTGCAGCTGCTGCAAATTGCACAGTTACCACGGCCAGCGAAGCCTGTATCTGTTTCATTGCATGCTTCTCCTCCTTCACTGAGGTTGCTGAGGCCTCCTTGGTAAAGGCCACGAAAGGCAGAGGGTCCTCCTCATCATGATATTGGGCGGCTTATTCCTCTAGCTGAGCCACATCCCCTGGGTCTAAGGGGTCTTCCTCATCCTCATAAAAGAGGGAAGTAAAAGGCGCACCTAAACCTTCATCAGGTGGTGCCGAGGGCTTAGTTTCACTTTGGTGCTCAGTTATGCTCTTTCCTTCAGAGCTCTCTGCAGCTGAGGTAGTCTTAGGGTCCTGACCTCCCTGCTCCTGCCACTTATCCCTCTCACGTCGGGGGTCTAAGCAGTCTCGGACTAGGGTCCACAACCCAAAAGAGTCCACCAGGACCTTATCAGGCCCATGAACATCATAATAATCTTGCAATTTTTGCCCTACTCTTTTCCAAGTTTCTAAATTAACTGTCCCTTCCTCAGGGAACCAAGGGCACACCTTTTCTACAAAATCTAAAAAGCTGTAAAGCTGCTGTTGGCCCACTCTAGCACCGCAGACGCAAAGCATATTCTTAAGCACGTGCACAAATATCATTCGGCTATTTCCGTTGCCCATTCTTGTTTCTCCTGAGTACTCACCGCACCCTCACTTTATTTCGGAATGTTCCCTTTATTCAACTGCGGTGTCCTTCACTGTATCCCCGTGCTCAGGTCCCTGTTCGGGCGCCACTTGCCAGAGCCAGCCGGCTGAGATGAACAGCACCTGAGACGGGGAGTGAGGATTAAAGAAAAGACAGAGACAAGAGATAGAGTCGGGAGGGCATACAGTAAATACCGCAGCCCCGAGTTTATTTACAACACACTACTTATAGCATTGCAATGAGAAAACAGCAGTCAAGACCCAAGGTCAGCCAAATTACTTATCCTGCAAAACAATGAAGTTCTCACAACTCAGAACTCTGCTCCGCAATCAAACTCCCTTCTTGGAAAATACTGAGTGCTTAAAATAGTTTAGTGCCACTTATCTCAGAGCTCGCCAAGTTAGCTCAGCTCCCAACAACTAAATAAACTTATTTAGTAAATTTAGAACTTTCAGATATTCTACATATTCTTGGGAAAAATTTTTTTTTAAGAAATATGTTCATTTTATGTACAGTTAACTTTATTGTCATAACTGTCTTCAAAATGTTCTTTATCATCTTTCTAGTAACTGAAGGATCTATTTTATTCATGATATCAGTAATTTATATTTCTCTCTAGCCAGAGATGTGTCCACTAAATCAGTTTTTCCATTTCATTAATTCACACTGTGTTTTGTCTATTTTCCATTTCATGTTTTCACTCTTTCTTCTACTTACTTTGGGTTAATTGGTCCTTAATTTTTTTTTAAATTATAAACTTAGTTCATTAATTTTAAATGTTTAATTTTTATATTAGAAAAATATTGCAAATTTGTAAGTACTGCTGAAGCAGTATTCTATAGATTTTTATGTACCGTATCCTTTATTATTCACTTGTAAATTTTTTTTTACCTTACCTTGTCATTATTTTTCTGGCTAATTTGTACATTAATTTTACTGGAACTAACTATAATTTTTTTGTTTTTTGTTTTACTACCTAACCCCCTTTGATTTTCCTTAACTTTACTTAAGATGCTATGGTCAGGTCATTTCTTCTATTGATTTTCTGTATAATGAAATTAAAACAAAGTCGTTGTCATTTTTGCATACCAACAATCATTTAGCAAAATACTAAGGCAACATGTTTAAAAACTTATGATCTAATCATAATTTTTACTCTAGTAGTAAATGAAATTAATGCACATTAAATCACTTATTTCTAATCATGCATGCATAGTTCATTTATGTGTATATATATTTCAGTCAACATTTTACCTACAAAATTATAGTCTACATTAACAGAATGTAATTACTAACTAGGCAATAATTCCCATTCCTTGTGGTTATGAATCTGGCCTCTGTCATCCTTATTCTACTATGCTTTCTCTGACAGCCAATAATGCAAAATAACTTTAGCAGCCTTTGTTAAACCTCTGGAATGTGTAAGTATAAGAACCAGCATCTATGTCTACCACTCCAGTAAATTTTTGCAAGTTCTTTGATTAATTGCTTGGCTGGCAGGTTGATTGGGGGAATGCTAACCTCTGCTACAGGTATATCCTGCATAACATGGCATCTTAATAAATTGTTTATTTCCTCTATATATTTATCTATTTTTTTAAAATTCCTATTTTTTATTTCCCCTTTATATATAGTAATGTATTTTGGAGAGCCTGTAAATGTATTTGAATTTGATATATCAATTATTGTTCACCTGATATTTTTAAACTAATATTGTTTTGTAGGAAGCTTAATTATCTAAGAGTATAAGTACATGATAATATCTCTTTATACATATTTACATGTGTGTATGCTCAGATTTATTTTACTTTTCACCCATATAGACTCACAATTATTATTTTGTCACCTATTTCAAATACTTTCCATGGAATTTCTTCTATATTATATATAGATGTTTAAATATATTTGGGTTGTTATTTTACGAATAATTAAATTTATTAAATTAGATTTAGTAAAGAATAATTAGATGCTAAGACTAGAAAAGTATTCTAGACAATAGTTTAAGTTTAAGGTGGAATTTTGTCATGTAGATAAATAATCAGAGTATTTAAAAATCTTTAATTTTCCATTATGTCATTTTCTTTCATTCCTTTAAATGACTTAAGCAATTCTGTGTATTCCTTTAATTCAGTTTCTGTTTTATAGGAACATATAATAATGCTATTAATTTTTTAAATTTTATCTTTTTCCATCAACTTTCTCATAGTTTTCTGTACGTCTTGACGTTTCTAAGTGGACAGTGTTAATGCAGAAATTTAAAGACCTAAATTCTCCCCAAAATATTATATTAGATTTTTCTACAGGTTTTTCTTAAAAATAAATTTTGAGGTTATTCTAAAGTGTACCTGAAGGAGTTTGTCAAGAAGAAACTTCACATTACTGAAGAAAATTAAATTGAGAGCTGTTCCAGAAAATTGTAATCGACTCTGACAATTTATTCTAACATTTTTCTTCAGCCAAGCAGAAATATCTCTGAAAATGAGGAAATATTTTCTCTGGGCTCCCTTGTAAATACAGATGGTTAAAGTCTGTTAAATGGGACACATCACATAAGTGATAATGGGATGTGTTACCTCAATTGTCCTTAAAGACAGGGTGTATTGCTTTTCTCTCTTTTTTTTTTCTTTTCTCTATAGCAGAATTTAGAATTAGTAGCTGGAACTGGACCATGAAGCAGAAACGAGGTATTGAGTATGGTAGAAGAACAAGGCGGTAAGATCCTCATACTCACAAAGCTGATATATAAGTCTTGGCACATTCACTACACATTTATGTAAAAGGGAAATAAATCTATACTTTATTTAATCCACATTTATTTTGGAAGTGTTTATTTTACTCATAAGTGAATCATATTCTATATAAATGGCTTAGCTTACAAGATACAAAGAGCTATTATAAAACCATCATAGTAGAAATAGCGTAGTTAGTGCTAAAGTAGGAATAAATAAATTTACTACTGTATACCAAAATCAAATAGTTTTTTTAAAGTAGACCTACAATAAAAATAGAATATATATATGTGTATGTATATATATATATATATATATATATATATATGAGCAGTCACATTGCATATAAGTGGGGAACAGCTGTATAATCAATAAATGTGCTAATGTGCTAGGATGTGCTAGGATATAAATGTGCTAGGATAATAGCATTCCCAATATCATCATATTCAATTGTAAATAGTATTGCCTATGTATTTAGAAACTGGAACATATAGTAGATGTGGGGGTTAAATTACTTATTAAACATCTTAAAGATATGAAAAATTTTTAGTTGGAAGGCTTCACATTCAAAGACATAACAGTATTTTACTCCTGTCTCTTACATTGCCTTGTGTTACTTGTTTAGAGAAGCCCATCTCTCTCTTGTGTGCATTACACCTTCTAGAGTGTTGGTTTGTCTAACTCTACCTTATTAGCACTATATTTTGTGCAAAACATTGATAATAAATATCTTTAAAATATGTTTTTTCTTTAAAAGATGTATTACTGTATCTTGTTGACTTGATTAATATGAATTGTCCTTGAGGGATGAGTCAACCTAACCAAAGGGCTAGGTTCTGAATTTTAAGAGATGTACCAATATAGTAAAGGATATTCTACAAACTCTCATTTGAAATAGCCTCCTAGCCCTTTCCTCACTAAGTCATACATTTCTGGATGAATATTTACAATCTACCAAAGGTCACATTGATTTCAAATTTCAAATGTATTTTCAAAGAATAGTAAATATAAGATGAGAGAAGGATTTGTATTAATCCAGAATCACTGCAAGAGTTTATGATAAAGAAAAATATGAGTCAAGCACTAAAATTCTCAATAAATGTAAGGGACATTCTAAGACATTTTATACACATATATGTTTATAGATAGCTCATAGAATTTAATATATCATAATGATGAATAACTGCAATAAAAAATGACCAGAAACTATTTACTTTCATAAATATTTATAATGTTTGAAACATTGGAAATTATAAAATGTTTTATTCACATTGGAAATAAAATATCTTGTAAGTTCGAAGGATGAAACTATGATTAATATTATTCTTTAATTTCCTCTAATTATGTTTTAAGCATATAACTTAAAAATATTATAAAAGAAAGATCTATAATTCTTACAACTAAAAGTATTTGTTAGGAAATTGTAGTTGAGATATACTATCTTGTGGCTGACTACTAGATCTCACCAATACCTGGTCTCTCCTATTCCATAGACATGAAGCTTATCTGTTCATTATATATCTTCAGACTTTTGTAGCTACATATAGCCCTGAGACTAAGTTCTGGTCAATCTTACATCTGTTGAGCTTCAATAATGATTGCTATCTCCCTTCCCGCTATAAAGAATCTTTTGACTCAAAGTTGGAAATCAAGTGTTGAAGCTGGCAAAATTGCCCAACCAACTCTGGACCTTATCCATCAGGACCATTGGAATTAAATTTCCATATTGTTTTGTCCACAATATTTTGTATCTCTTTCTCCTCTCTTGTTAAGCTTACTGTATACTCTAATTAATACATAACCCAAAGTATTGCTTATTAACTATTTCCTGTGTGCTTAAGTTAACATGTCAATTCTTCAATCCTTAATTATCATTTACCTTTGAGTTTATGTTTACATTCAGATCCACAAATGGTCTCTAAATGTTTTCATTCACTTTTGAAACTTAAAACTAGAACGTCGCTTTGTAATATTTCCACTTGAAAAAATTTGTTTGTTCCTGAAATGGGCTAAAAGGTAGGTGAAATATGCTGTAAAATCTCAGAATTTCTTTAAGTTGACAATATAAATAGGACAAAAATCTCTAGTCAGCACATGAGTAAAGTTCTCACTGTTAACCACATTACTACTATTTGTTTATATTGGATAACCCCTAAAAATCTTTATTTCTGAAACTATTTTCCACTTCTGTTAGCAGTTCCTGTAATTTTCTTGGAAACAGAGCAATGTGTTATACATGAGAAAGTGACTAAGTAAAGGGAAAAAGTAAAATTTCATTTGTGATAAAGCTCCAACAACTATAACTAAAATTACTGATATATCGCAATGTAATTCAACTGGATTGTGGTTGATGTAGCAAGGAATAAAAACAAAATATGCTCTGACCCCATACAATTCCCAATTTTTGAGGGAGGCTAAAGCCTGTGAAATATTGTTTAAGAATACATTATATATATGGAAGTCTATACACACTCCCACTCACAAATATATACACCATCAAGTGTCTCCTGTCAGAGGAATACCAATCAAGTATAATGTATAAAAAAGCTCATTCCTTATATGCTGTGCTTCTCATTTATACTTTCAAATATTTGTTAAATGACTTTTTCACACTACATTTGAGTTTCATAAAGATAAAGACATTGTCTAACTACAAAATTCTCATTGTCTGGTATGCAACAGCTGATTAATAAATATCTATTTTCTGACTAAGCATGATTCTCAATAGCAACTGGTTCACTTTTATTCACCTTCACTCTGAGTACTGAAACCACATATGTTTATCTTTTTGCATTGGCTGTGAGGATACTCCAAATTGAATGTCTACCTGAATCACCTCTAACAAATAATAGAATATTTCACCATGTGTATTTGGCATACCCTCTTTTTTTTCAATTTCTACCCTATTGCTCTACTTTACTTTTTCTTCACCACTATGCCTCTTAAATTTAATTATTTAATGGAAATATTCTCAATACTCTTTATGGAATGAAGTGTCGTTATATAAAAATATGAACACAATAAATAAACAAAATGCAAATGGTTTTAACAATTCTACTCTTAGTAGCATACAAACACAAAAAATGGTTTTATGTTTCTTCAATCACTGGCTTCAACTAAATTATATTCTGTTTCTTAATGATAACTTTGGAATATCTCATTGTCTTCAAGTCCTGGCTTGTGATTTTATTTTGTTTTCTTTTTCTTTCTTTTTTCTTTTTGTGGTTAGTAATTTTAAAAGTTCACCCCAGCTCAATCTGATCAAGAGTTTGATTATCTATTTATCTTCAACATTTTCCCTTATCCCATCTTCAGTACTGGCCTAGACTTTGTCTGAGGTTCTTGGATTGAGAGATGATGGACTCTCTTCACTCTTTTTTTATCCTCACTCATCTTGATCCCTTTCCCTTCTCTGGTTTTGCAGCTTGAAAGGAGGGAAGAAGGGGGAAGGGAGCACACATCTTTAATAAACTGGTACTACTGAAGTCTTCTTTTGTTTGTCATTACTTTTTCAGTGCCCCCTTGTGTAATGTCTATGAGTTCTTCAGCAGGTTCAGCAAGAGTTCTTCCACATGCATCATTTCATTGAATGGGAGATCTACTTAAGTGTGATTTCTTACATCAAGCCCTCATCTCTTGCTCTTAGCAGTTTGATGGCAGATGAACTTGGGTGGGGTCTTTGTAAACCACTCAAAATCAGCTATCCATAGTGTCACCTGATAATTGAAAACTCATATATTCTGGATATATTACTGAAGAGGAGAAAAATTCTTTCCTCTACCCTTCTTAAGGTTCAACACTGGCTCTGTAAAAAAAAACAGATTAACAAAAAGCATATAAATTTGAGTTTTAAGTTACATGAAAGCCTTCTTAAGAAAATGAAAACCCAAAGAAGTGGCAAAACCTAAATGCTTTTATAATAGATTGAACAAATAGAGGCAATTGCAGAAAAGTAACTAAAATATATGGGAAATCTAAAGGAAGATAAAAATTATTTTAACAGGCTCTATTTGTGCAAAATTCTCTTGATTTTAACTTTCCATCCCTGATAAGAACGCTTCTTATTCTCCTGGTATAGGAAAGGCACCTTCCGCAGGTTTATAATTATTATTATTATTATTATTGTTATTATTATTATTATTGCATTATATATAAATTACTGCCTGATTCCATAACTAACTTTCTCTTTTTGTTTTAATAATATATATTTTTTAATTTTTAAATTATAGTTAGAATACAATATTATATTAGTTTTAGGGGAACAGCATCATGAGAGCACATTTATATAACTATGCAAATGATCAGTCCAATAAATCTAATACCTACCTGGCACCATACATAGTTAGTATTATATTATTGACTATATTCGTAATCTTATACTTTCCATGACCATTTTGTAACTACCAGTTCATACTTCTTAATCCTTTCTCTTTATTTGTACTTCTTAATTTCTTGTAATAAAAAATTTTTAAAAATGGGTTATTTCTCCTTCTTTCTATTGAAAATTATATTTACTACTAATAAGTCCTGATTTACATCCTAGCTCTTGAATTTCCAAACTAGAAAATACTCACAAGTTCGCTCCATCTGGATTCATATCCAAATAGCTTAACATGAACTGCCAAGAACTGGGGAGTAAATAAAATGACATATTCAACTTTCTTTTGTCTCTGCTAGTAAAATCTATATTAAATTTCAATTCCTTATATTTCAATGTCAGATAGAAGAAAATCAAACATCAAATTCTCTTGTTTCTGTAAGTCTAATTTATTGTATTTCTCCCATTCCCCCATTACAAATAATCTTCATGAACCAATCAGAGAGAATAGTACTTACTCTTAATGTTTTTAAATCATCAAGTAACTACAAAAATTTTAGTATGCATTGTTATCTGGATTAATGTGATGGGAATACTATTTGTCTCATATACTTATTCTAAGCTTAAAATGTGATATGAGTTGAATATTTAGCACAGTAAATGGAATATAAAATGAACACTAAACAAAGTAAAGTCATTAATTTCACAGCTAATTCTATAATATGGGATCATTTGATTAATTGAAACAAAAATTCATTGAAAACTACTAAGCGTAGGTATTATTTAAGACTATGTTGAAAAATTTGGAGTAATAAAAAGCCTTAGAATGTTTTCATAAATATCTAGAATCTGATAATTTTGGAAAAATGTACCCATATAATGCCATGAGGTTACATTTGAAAGGAAACCACCAGAGCTCCATTCTGAAGTGACTGCTTTTTTTACCTACCTTTCTTTACCTCTTTGCAAAAGTGCCTTGGGCCTAGCATCTACCTTTTATTTGATAATTCATTGACTATGTCTTAGTCATCTTTGATTCCATGAAAAGTTGCACACAGAGCTCAGGTTTTTCAAACCCAGGTGGAAAAACTATTTAATTTTGTGTCTATAAAATAAAACGGTTAGAGTAGGTGACTGTTAAGATGTTCCCTTGATCTAAGATTCCATTATATTCAGGAAATTGAAAAAAGCTGTGGTAAATGGAATAATCTTAAATAGCAAAGAAGTGGATGTAAAACATGGCTCTGTTGTTTGATATATGAGTCACATTTATAGAGTCCCTTATGCTTTATCAATAAAATAAAGACAGACTCTTAAAGGGCGTTTTGTTTTTTTTATTTTTAGGATTAAATGACTTAAGTATTTGTAGAAGCAGTTTGCAAACTTCATAATGTCAGCAGATAATGAATCATACCAGTGTTGTTATGAAATCTAAGAAATGAGTAAAAATAGGCAGGAAATTGTGGGTGTAATAAGGAAACCAAGAGTTTGGCCAAGCCAAAAATGTGATTAGCGTAACTCTTGGAAAAAAAAGGCCTGAAAAGTATTATGTGTTATAGAAAGCTTTGAATTCCAGAGTATAGAACTTAATGTGAGTAAAGATTGATAATTTATGGTTGATTTAGATAGATATAATCAGAGCTGAGCATAAGAATTATTAAGCTAACAGTAATAAACTTAATAGGGTTATTTGGGAAAAGAAGAAAATAAATTTAAGAAACTGCAGAAGTAGAATTCTTCAGCCGTGGAAGGCAAATATATGTAGGAGAATTAAAAATTTAACAAAATCTTTTATAGCTAAATATGATTGAAAATTATTTTTATAATATGACAATAAAATATATCCTGGTTATTTTAAAAGCTAATAATAGAGTAACTGCAAAAATTAACAAAAAGTTAGAAATTGTTATAATTATTATTGAATCTGTATAAATAGATTGTTAATTTTGCATAAATTTATAGAAAGATATGTTTATAAGATAATGAAAAAATCTCTGAATTAATGTTTATATTTAATAAATATAGTAATTGTACATAGCCTAGCTAAATGAAGATAAATACAGATAACATAAATACAATAAAAGTCTATAAAATATTTACAGACCAAATGACTTACTTTCTTTTCAATATATATATATATATAGAATATATATATATATATTCAAAGATGATATTAGAAATTTTTATGAAATTGAAAGGATGAGAGAGTACACTTAGTAAAGTGAGAAAATAGATAATAAAATATGGAATATTACTGATTGATGAATGGTAATGTTGCATAAAGTTTAATTTGCAATAAAAAGTCATACACAGTGTTGATTCACATTAAATGTGAAAATGAAATAAAGCTATAATTTATACTCCTGGAATACAACAGTGTGCATAATAAATTAAATTAATTTACATCAAATGTTAACAACTAAAATATATGCTAAAAAATTGTCATTTGATTTATCTACACAAAAATCAACCTCATTCTTATTCCACTTTTTCTCTAGGAAAAAGAAAAGAAAGCTTTTTTTACAATATATCATTTAAATTTTCTATATAAAAACATTTTCTCTTACAATGATTTTATAATTTTTGAGAAAGAGATAAATTTTATTTTACACAATCAAGAATTCTAGATGTCTATTTGTTGAAAATCTGTCCAAATCAAATCCTCTAGTCACTGTGGCACAAAAAAAGTGAATAGGCAATTAAATCTCATTCATCATTTTTTTCCCAAGTTGAAAATATTTCCATAATCAAGCCACAGTTTCATTTCATGAGTTAGAATAAAAGAAATATTCTGTCAGTAGACTAGGGTTGTCCTTAAACATTTTCTTCTAATTGTTCTGCTCTATTCAAACTGCTATGTATGATGGGTAATGAAAAAATAGAAATGTTCTAGCATTCTCCTTCCCTCTCTCCAACTTTTTCCCTATCACTATGTGTTCTGAATTCTACAAATATAATATATATATATAGATTTTCCAAAATCACAACACAAAAAAATTATTTTTATTTTTTCTAGATTGAAGATGTTACCTCACTTTAGATATATTTGATGTAAACAAAGACTATCCCTCCAATCACAACTCATGAAAATGTGTAACATTAAAATTATTTGGGTATGGCAGAGTCTGTCCATACATTACTGAATCAAGCACTGATACACACTGGGTAGATTTTGGTATGGAAAAACATTGAATAAGTTTTGTTTTCTGAATGGAAGTTCAACAGTGGAAGCTTGTTGATTAACTTCTCTAATCTATTTCTTAGTTTTTAAGCTAGTACAATAATAGTTGTATTACATAGTTATTATAAAATTTAAGTTAATTATGTATAACACCACAATTTGAATATACTAAATATTCGGTGATTGTTTGGTTTATTTTGAAGTACTAAAATGTCCTTTTATCACATACAATTTAAGGCAATAGCACTCCACATGAGTAATATTCAATTAAATTCAATGTCAAGCATTGGTTATTTAAATTCAAATTATCTTTATGTAATTTTTGTGACTTTCATCCTCACAGATTATTATTTAATGTTCTCAATTTGTAAAATGAATGACATTTCTCTTTGAAAATTCAGATTGTCCTCTATATTATAGTTTAATGAAAATATTTCCAAGGCCACAAGAGCCCAGGATAAACATCAAATAATAGCAGTTGTCTTTTTTCTGGTCAGACTTCCTTGTTGACTTTTGATTGAATCCAGGACTATCAATATTCACTTTTCAAGTTTACCTTAAAGGGATGTATCAAGAATTATCATCCCTTACCAGATGTCCCCATTAGTCACCTCCATTTCAGATTGCTGGGGGTGAACCAACTTCATCTAATGTGTTTAAGAGCAAAATAGCTCAATTGAACCAGAGAGTTCTACTGTGTTTCTGCCAGTTCCATCCATCAAAATATTTCCATTTGAAGTTGCCACCTGCTGAAATTGATTGCTCTGTTTGCACTGCTATTTCTAGAAGACTTGCATTAACACCAAAGCTGGAAGAACCCATCTGACAACCTAATTTCTTCCTTTCCTTTTTGACCCTCATGACCTACTTTGTTTCAGTGTTATAGACTCCAAAAGCAGTAATTTGTTTTCTTAATTCTCAGAGATTTTCATTTTTATAATATCAACCAGGAAAAATAGAGAAAATGAACCCTTCCCAGGGGAGAGATGTTCAAACTTTTCTTGAGCAGACTGTATTTTTTATCTTTCCTTCCCTCCATTTATCTACCCTTTCATTTATGCATCTATCAATCCATCATGATAGCCTTTGTCCATTAGCAAATACATTCTCAAATAACTTAGCAAATTGTATTCTCTCAGTACACAATATCATCTTAGTTTCTGGTAGAAAAGACAGTAGACAAACTACTAACCACATCAATTAACCATATATGAAAAATCCTGCTTCTACTTAATAAACATAAACTTCTTGTTTATTATTCCATTATGAAGATGGATAAGTCCTGCCTAATCATGACCAAATAAAACCTATGGTATTATGTGAATTCAAAAAGTGAGAAGGGAAAGTAAATTTCATGAGATTAATCAATGGATTTGACTTTTCTGATAGCATTCTTTAAATAACTGAGCAAAATGATTAGTACGCATGAATACATATTTTAAGTTCCAAGGCACAGTGACAAGTACAATTACTATCGGTTTATTTCTGAAAAATCATAAATTTATATCTGCTATTCTTCTCTTCTGTTTATTTAGTGAGGAATTGGGTATTCCCTAGCATATATAAAAACTGTGCCTTCTGTTACTCAGCAAAAATCCAAGAAAATTAGGTTTAGTCATTCTTATAAAATAAAACCATCACTTAAAATAATTGTGAAATTAAAATAGAGAATCTTTTTACTATTTACAGAATGCAAATTAGCTCTTGCAAAAATGTATTTGGTTAACTACGTAAAATTATTTGTTTGGAATGCTCATAAAATTCTGCTATTTAAATATTCTCCCCTTGAGCAAATATAATCTTTTAAAATAAATCACAAGATATTTTCCAGCACGCAATTTTATGCCAAAGTTTTCAGTAGTTTAAAAGAAAAAAAAAAGCATGTTTCTTGTCTTTCTCCTTTAACAGTCCACGGTTAGGTTACTCATTGTTTGTATTGTCTTGAAGTTTGTCTTACTTTAGGCTACTTTTTTTTTTCTTGAGCTGCCCCAAAATACTATGAAGATGCTAAACCTTTCATGTATACTTATGGTAATTCAAAATAAATAAAGTTAGATTTCAAATATTGCCTGTGAAATGTTATTTAGGAAGTTTTTTTTCATAAAGGCATAAGTTAATTTATTTTTCATTGTTTGGTTATGCACAACAGTTTCTCACTGTACAACATATATATTTAAAAAATTGTACTTGCAAAATTTTCAGTATTTCTTCATAATTTGTTTTCTTTATTGTATGATATAAATTTTACTGGATAGTTATAATCTATGCAGTACTAGATTAAAGTCACTTTCTTTTGTAAATTCAATCTTTATCAGTAACTGGTCAATCAATATTGTCTTGCCTTCCCATGTTTTTACCTTGTTCTCAGGCGATATTTGGAACCAAGGCCTAATAATATTAAAAAAATTAAAATATGTGTGGTGCTGTTTTTGCTCGCTGTCTTCCACTGACACTATCAGACTTAACCTTTTTCCTACTTTTTCCTTCTTCATTTGATTTAGCTACATTTGCCTCCTTGCATTTTGTACACTCCAGGCATATTCCTCCTTCCATGCTCTGTCCCCAAATTATTCAAGTGACTTACTCTTTCACTGCCCTTAGGTTTCTCTTCAATAGTCATTTCATCAGTGAATCTTTCTCTGAACAAGTTATAGAATACAATAGTCAATGTCCCCTCCCCCACCATTCTTTCGTCATGGTTTACTTTGTTCCATAGTACTTACTAACATCTGGTATTTTATCTATTTACATCTCTGTTATGGTTATTTCCCCCCCAAGGATGTGAGCTCCAGGAAGGCAGAAAACTTTAGTTCTGTTCTTTGCTTCATCCTTAGCATCTAGAATGTTGTCTGGCACATGGTATGTGCTCAGTAAATACTTGCAAAAAAAAAAAAGTAACAAACTAATAACAAAAACAATTTGACATGAATTTTGTTTCCATTTTGTCTGCTTTTATATTCACAGTCATCTTCTCTTTATTTCTTTTTCTATAACATTTGCTGTCCATTGCACTGCTGTCCCTTTCGATTGCTCCTGGACTACATCATATGTGCTCTTGTTATGCTCTACAAAGGCAAAAGTTTACACTGCCAATTTCCAGATCTATGCTGGGACAGGGTTTCTGTAAAAGTCTTGTTCTCTTTTCAGGATAAGTTTTGAAAATTGATATAAAATCTCTTCTCTGAGGTCTTCCCTTAAGTATATGCTCCCAGAGATTTTTGTCACTTGCAGCCTAGAGTACTAGATAATATGGAAGTAAAAGTTATTAAGAGCTACTGATTGTTGATTACATTAAACTTAAAAATAATTTAAGCCAATTATGAGTGCTTCTGCGATGTTCACTACATGACTTCCGGTTTAAAAAGCAACTGCTTTATTTTTTTTTTTTTAAGCAATTGTCTGTGTCCTAACTACAACTCTATAAATGGGTATCTTGGGCAAATTATTCGTGCTTTGATTTTTCTCATCTAAAAGAATGGATGTTTTATGCTATCTACTTCCTAGAGCTTCTTCAAAGGCTAATATATATATATATATATATATATATATATATATATATATATATATATATATATATAATCTTAACATAATAACTAGCACATATTTAGTGTGCAGTTAATGTCCATTATTACTAACTGCTGAAATTATTTATTTATTTATGTATTTATTAAAAAGTTCAGAACTTTTATATTCATATTTCTCTTTAAGTTGTAGCACTTTTCACTGAGGTAAGCTGAGCCTGAGCCACATTTTCCTTGGTCTTCTTGCCCCTCAAATGGGCACCTTGTAGTATGTATCTGAAGTTGATTTAAATAAACAAGGATTATAAGAAGTACATTTTAAAATCAAATTTCTGTCACAAACATATAATTAAAATGAAAAAATTAGAAGATAACTATGTATATAATAAGTCCACGATGCTTTTTTAGCACCAAATTTTAAATCTACCATCTTTCTCCCAACTACATTG
Organism: Pteropus medius; assembly: GCF_902729225.1. Taxonomy (NCBI): domain Eukaryota; kingdom Metazoa; phylum Chordata; class Mammalia; order Chiroptera; family Pteropodidae; genus Pteropus; species Pteropus medius. The sequence goes on along the minus strand of NW_024344240.1, from coordinate 12,200,751 downwards.
CTTCTTCAAGTATTGGTCCCAAATTTATCATCTTATTGAGATGTAGCCTCTGAAAGGCTCTGCATTATTTTCTTGGTGAGAATACTTAATTGGTTTGTAAAAACTTAAAAAAAACACCATGATTAAAATCTATAAAATCTCCTAAGCCTTATATATTAGACAATAATTGTACCTTGTGATCAGTAAAGTGGTAGGAGTGGGAGAGGATAAGGATAAGGTTGATTTGTTATCATTTTGTGGTGGGGGTATTTAGGGAAGCAGTGAATTTACTGCATATAGAGCATTCTTCAGGTATCCTGGATGAGAAATATGAGTAAGTTAACTACTATAAATTACCTTATATATAAAAAAAGTATTTTTTTATGTATTGTAGGCATTGTGCCACTGAAGATTATTAATAGAAAATCTAAGTCCAATATTTTCTTTAAACTGTCCCTGTGTAAATACCAGAAAAGAATGGCAAAGCATTAATATGAAGCAAATCTCAGCAATTGGTATTTCAGAAACCCTTCTGAAATCTCCACTTAGTACACATTTCACCAAAATCAAAAAGTTAACGGCAATGCCATCACTGACTGCTATTTGAGCCATAACAGACCCGTTTCAGAACAGTGACAGATGTGTGTATTCCAGGAGAGAGATGGCATCTGTGCCGTGCAGCAGTGTATATTTTCCTTTGAAATCCTGAGTGTGGTCTGATTCAGGCTCTGTTATGTTTTCATGTTGTGGCACTATGTCGACACTAGAGTACAACGTTTAGAAAACTATTGTTTCCACAGCTTGCACTGATTTATGCTTCTTTCTCTTTGGAGGCCTTTGTAGTAGCTCAAATCTGAACGTCATATGTAGCAATCACTGTACTGGAGGATTGTTTATCACTACTTGAAGTTACATGCCATTATATCATTTAAGATTTAAATTGTTTTGTTAACTGGACTTGGATTATGGTTTACAAAAGACTTTTCAAGAGACTCAAATAAATGAAGGAATTCCATCTAAAGCTACAGACCTGATAGTATCTAACTTCTCAAGACTGTCAAAATAGTAAAAAAAGAAAAAATTGTGAGCAAAAGTATGAAACATCTTAAATACATGTTCTTTGAGTGAGGTTTAATGAAGTACATGATTTCAAAAATGATTTGATCCAAAAAATAAACTAACTTTTCTATAATATTAGTCAATTTTCTTTTCCTTTGGAATGATTTTCTTTTTTTTTTTTCTTAAAGGTAGTTACAAAGAAATGTTTGAACAATTCCTTTTGGAAGCAAAGGCAAGACATTTTCTAAAAATTAAAAAAAAATTCCATTCTTTATGGAATTTACCTGTATACAAATCATATCCTCTCAAAATCTCTAATGAATTCAGGTAAGAAAATGAAATCAGCCATTTTACTGTTGTGATAGGGATTTACATGTAGAAAGATGAGTTTTTATGCACAAATTCAGATAATTGTTCTTCTATTCAGCTAAATTATCAGCTCTCAATTTTAGTTTCAAAATTTTTTAATCTACTGATAATTTTATTCAATACTAAAATCTATTTTTTCTTTATGATCAAACATTTTTAACTATGTGCGAAACATATAGTAGGCAATTAATAAGTATGTTTTGATAGAACAAAATCAGCTTCATGCATAACTAGAGATTTAAGATAAAATGTTGCCTGGTAGGTCTCATGATATACTTATTATAGGGTTATACTAAAGCATTTCATTTAAACCAAACTACCTTCTAATTAAGTTTTATTGAATTGGGATAAATACTATTTATGAAAATGCTAAAATAGTTTGAATGATCTTGAGGGAGAGTCATAAGAAAATTCTGCCTCTATAAACAACATAGAGTCAATATGCGAATTTCATTCCATATTCTAACTTCACATTATCAAGATAATGCAAATTCAGCTTTGTTCTTGTACAGTAATTGAATATGTTAGCATTTTAATTCATTAAATATTTTTAAAAGTGAATTTATTGTCAGTGTATTAATGAGTAAGTATGTATGAAATAATGTAGAAGTAATAACTACTAAATATTTAATAATATAGTTAAAAATGTTAAAATTTCTGAAATTAAAATTTGAAAATGATGTCTTCTCTTTTCACAAGCGATCAGTATTAATACCTTAAAGTTTTTTAATCCATAATATGCATATAATACTAGAAAACATTAATTATTTAACATGTTGAATGGCTTTGTTCCTCTTTCTTACACAGGTCAGAAAGAAAATCATGGCTTGTATATTAAAATGGCTAGTCTGGGGAATATAAATTTGGAGATTTATTGAACTAAAACAGAGGAAAAGAGCACCATAATACATCAGTCTTACAACAGTAATTAAAATATAATGTTTATAAATCCTTACAAGCCTTAAAAATAAATCTGTATTAAAGCATTCCCATGTAAAAGGCAGTAAGTCTTTTAAGAAATGCAATCTTCTGTAAATGGGAGATTAGAAATAATCAAACAACTTTAAAATTGCCTTTACTTTATAATCCTTAGGTCTTGATCTGACCCTAATACCATCCACCTGCCCAATAAATTGGAAGGAGCCTGTGCCTATATTTTAAAACAATGAAGCTTAATTTTTATGTTTTTTTTTTCCTTTAGAGAGTTTAAGACTCTTGTCTCCTGATAAATAAATGAATCTTCCTATGCTGCACTTTCTTTGACTAACAAATTAATTTAATTTGTATGAAATGTTTGATTCATTTGAAAATAAACAAAGTGATTTAATTAAGAGCATTTTTATTTATTTCTTAACATTTTCAAGGCTTTTCATATTTTCTATAATAAATATGTATTATTTTCATAATTAAAAGTCAACCCAAACTGCTCTAAAACATGAAAACATTTTAAAAAGTCAACCTAATTTTCAATTGAAACTATAAAAAAAAAAAACCCTCATAATATTGAATTCTGGCTACAATAAATGTTTCTGTATGAATCAAGAAAACAGAATTTACTGTCAATCCAATTTTCCATTGAAACTATATATATATATATATATATAAACACCTTATAATAATGAATTCTAGCCATAATAAATACCTCTGTATGATTCAAGAGAACATAATTTACTTTCTGCTCTGACACTGATTAAACATTTTTAATAATAAAAAAAAAATGTGTGAATTGTCCTGGGTGATTGTATATCCCTTCTATCTATAATATTCTTTGTAGGTCATAAGTTGACCAAATGCTGAGTATAGAAGACTTATTTTCTGGTTAAAGACCAATATAAATTATTCTAGTCTAGTCTAGTCTAGTCTCGTCTAGTCTCGTCTCGTCTCGTCTCGTCTAGTCTAGTCTATTATTATTTTATTTTATTCTCAGTCAAGTATAAATGTTAATGCATTAGCTCAAACTCAAAATGTCATGAACTCTATCTTTGTTAGATAACTAACAATACTATAATAATGAATTTGGAAAGAGGAAAAATCAATGGCTTGAAGAACAGTCCTTATGCTACTGATTATTCCTAATATATATATATATATATATATTTTTTTTCTACCATCTAATACTTTTTACTCTGTTTGGATATATTTATGTCATTATATGTGCTGATATGTGAAAGTATACATATGTATAAAATAACATTGCATGAAGAAAAGATTTATAAATTGAGAATGAGACAGTGATACTAACTGAAACTTTTTTCACATGCTTCTGTCAAAAAGTACATGGACTGTCTAACCCATAAACCTAAAAAGAGGGTGAGAGATGCAGAAACGTACCAGGATAAGCTGCCTGACTGAGTCTAGCTTATATCAGCAGGTGGACCAAAGATGTGTGCGATTACAAAAGAAAGTTTGTTTAAGCAACTAGTTTGTTATGTAATAAAAACACATTGAAAAATGGCACCCTACTCTAAAAAAAATTAAAAATTCTGATATTTGTCTTTTAAAAATGATAAATTTAGATGGAATTATTTTATAAAAGACATCATCATATAATTTGTTTTGTCTTGTCTTTTAGAACACATAGCACTTCCCCTATCGTTTCTGACTATGTATGCTACAACTGTTAATCTCTATTAGAGATTCAAAAATAAATTTAATATTGTTTTGTATAAAGAAGACTTGCAATAAAGACTATGAACAACTATACTTGACACCATACTGCAAAATAGAATATAATCATCTCCATAGTAGAAATATGAACAAAGAATGATCCCTTCTTTATATGCATTCCTTCACACATACACACACATTGTCTTCAATAATAGAGACTGTAAAAATAGTAGAAATAAACTGAAATATGCTTTGGGACTTTCATGTTAAACATGGTAGATTAAATATGTGAAATTACCTCGATTTCCTCTTAAAACTAAATGGCATTTAAATAACTCTTTAAAGAATACAATTGGAAGATGAATAGAACAGAAATATAGATAGCAGTAGCTGAAATATTAGAAAATTTTGTAGGATAGAAAGCATATGTATGAATTACAACATACTTGGTACCTAACAGGTTAAATTCTAGGTAATAAAAATGCAAATGCCCCAGAATAGTAAATTAGGTTATCCAAATAATGCCCCAGAATAGTAAATTAGGTTACCCAAATAATGACTAAGACAGAAAAGCTTCAGGCACCAGTTACCTTAGATGACAAAAGAGAAAGATGAGTCTAGAAACAATAGAATTAATCAATTCAATGTAAAGAGCATGTACTCATATCCTATCCCCAACAAAAGTCAAATAAGCATGTATGCCCATTCTCCCAAAAGTGAAAATTTTATTTTCTGAAGAAACTGAAGTCAACAGGTTCCTAATACTAGAATAGCAGATACAGTAGAGGGCAGGGTCAATTGTTAATATGAAAATGGAGATTTTTTGAAAGTCTACATACTCCCTGTGCTGGAAACTGAACTATTCTGGAAAAACTGATCCAAGAGAAAAACCCTCTAAGAGCCAACATTAAGTTTGTCAGCCATTGTTTGATCACCTCCCAGAGAAGCAAAGCAGAGACAGGAAATGTCCACATGGGAATCTACTAAAAATGTTTTTCAATTCTGTTATTTACCTTTGAACTGGAAGAGATCAGTTCAAAGATCAGCAATTCAAAAGGAGCTACTCACACAAAGATAGAAACAAATCAACCAATAAACAAACAAAAAAAAAAAGGGAAAAATACTGGGGGAACAATGCTAGGAGCAGTTGAACACACACACGTTTTATAATTAATATTACAGAACATCAAACTAAATTTTAATTAGATAGTTAAAATTTACAAATAAGTCACAGGGTTGAAAAATAAAGGAAATTGTCCAGAACATAAACTAGAACAGAAAAATAAGAAAAATATTTTAGGAAATTAAAAAATCAGGATCAGATTTGAGATTTTAATGTCCAAATTCTGGGATTATCAGGAGGAAAAAACCACAGGGAAAAAAGGGTGAAATTATCAAGCAACACTATTTTTTATAATATTGACAACTAGATTGAAATATTCAATTGAGATTCTTGCAAAATGAATGCATACAAAAACACACACACACACATACACTCCAAGGATATGATTATGAAGTGACAGAACATCAAGTAAAATGGGAATTAGATACAAATTTGATAAAGTTCCTTCCTGCAATAGAAAAATAGATAATTAGTAAACTTAATAAACATAAGTAGTATTGTAAGCTAATATTTCAACACCTGGAGTTAACAACTAAAAAATAAAAATGATTAAAAATGGAACTCAGAGTGAGAGTAGAAAGTTGGTATAGGAGACTGCTCTATGTGATATGTTTTATACCATTTGACTACAATTAAATAAATTTAGCCCTACACTTAGAATTAAATCACTAAAACAGATAAAATAATAAGTAAATTGGAAAGATTTTGTAAAAAGCTAGCTAAGTCTGAATTAAGTCAGGTGTTGGTGTAGACATAGCAGATTTTATTATTAGTTAGGCATCAGTACCATTAGTGAAGCCACGAATTTTTCCCTTTTCCCTCATCTCTATTGTAGTTACATGGACTTTTGAGTTTACGCTATTTAGGGAGATTGACAGGAAGTAAATGAGTTTAATTGAAAGTAATGTCAAGCAATCTTAAATTTATAGACAAAACATGTCTCTTCTGGCACAATGTTTCTTTCTCCTTTATTTACTCATAACCTTTCTAATGTCCTTGTTGAATAAAATAATCCCCCTTCATTTTTTAAAAGCACGTATATAGATGGCAAATTTTTGCCATTTTTTAATCTCTTGTGCCAATGAGAAATAGACTAATGACTTCAGAATAATTTATTGTGTACAACTAGAATTTATATAAACAATAGAAAATTATTCTAATTCTAATAACTAGCAATCTTTCCAAATATTATATCATGAAAATTAAGGTACATAAGTAAAATAACATTTACATGTTTTCTGACCACTATATGATAAATCTTGAAATTCATAACAAAATTTTTAAAATCCCTTTATTTTGCAAATTTTAAAATACTGCATTAAAATTCAAGAATTAGAGTAAAATTACCCATTTTTTAAAAAGAAAACCTCATACATTATTAAAAAACTCTCATAACAATGGGTCATAAAACTATAAAACTTTTAGAAAAAAATGGAAGAAAATCTTTCAGGACTTAGGACCAAAAGAAGAGCTCCTAGTTAACACAGAAAAAACACAATCTATAAAAGACAAAACTGAAATAGAATCTTATCAAAATTTAAAACTTCCTCTACAAAAGACCCTGTTAAAAGAATTAAAGGACAAAGTACATATTGAGAGAAAATATTTTCAAATCATATATCTGACAAAGAAATAGTATATATAAGTGACTCTTACATTTGACAACTAAAAAACAACCAATCCAATTAAAAAATGGTCATAAGACATAGTGACATTTCAATATAAAAGATCTATGATGACAGCAAGTACATGAAAAGATGTTCAACACCATTATTCAAAGAAATGTAACTTAACCACAATAACATATCACTAAATATCTACATCAGAATGATTAAAATTTAAAAATTTTGATAGCATCAAATGCTAGCGATAGATATAGAAAACTTGGATCACTCATCCACTGCTGGTTGGGAAGCAGATTTGTACAGCTACTCTGGAAAAGAATGTAATAGTTTCTCATTAAAGTAAATATGTGTTTGGCAAAAGACAGCATTTGAACTCTTGGGCATTTATCTCAGATAATGATAACTTATGTTAAAAAATCCAACTTATGAATATGCATAACTTTATTCATAATAGTCCAAAACTAGAAACAGCTATAATATCCTTCAGCAGATCAATGATTAAACAAACTATAGTGCATTATATCACGAATTCTACTCAGCAATACAAAAAAACAAATGACTAATACACATAACTTAGATGGGTCATAAATGAGTTATGATCAGTGGAAAAGAACAATATCAACATGTTACATACTATATAATTCCATTTATATAGCATTCTAGAAATGACATAATTACAGGGATGGAGGTGATTGTGCATATAAAATGATAACTTAAAGGATCCTTTTGATAAGACTGTTCTGTGTCTTGACTGTGAGTGTGGATAAAAGAAGGAAAATGGTATAAAATACATATAACTCACATATGAATAAGTGCATATAAAACTGGTGAAATCTGAATAAGTTTGATAATTTTTTATCAACGTTGATTTCCTGGTTTTGATATTGTTCTGCAAGACATAATCATCATTAGGGAAATTGAATGCAGGGTATATGGGATCTCTTTGTATTATTTATTACGACTACATTTGAATCTACAATTATCTCAGAATAATGTTTTGTTTTGTTTTGTTTTGTTTTAAGAAATGTAATGAGAACTCTACAGTAAAATAAGAAAGGGAAGCACACTGAAGAAATTATATTTTTATACTGTCTCCTATTGTTGTCCTCTATTACCACATTACACTCCTCACATGAGCTTACTCATAACTCAAGGTAGATTATACTTAAACTATTTTATGAAATTAACTGTTAGGAAAGTCAGAAATATTAAGTTTTTATTATATGCTAAGCCAAAATGATTAAATGAATACTTGTTAAGAGAAAATATATATTATTTGAACTTTAGGAGCCAAGACAATGAAATTATAGCCAATTCTATTAAATTTCATTAAAAAAAGCTTTTTTAAAACCAAAACTTGAAAGTTATAGAAAGTTGTTATTCTCCTTTTTAATATTTTCTAAAACCCAAGTTTTCAAAACAAAAACTTTATAAAATTTAACCATCTTTATTAGTCTCTTTTTTTATTTGTCATTAGCTGGATTTTTTGTATGCCGTAAATCTACATCACTGCTACTAACTAATTGCTAATATTCTATAAGTGAACAATGTAGTGGTATATTGTCCTAAAAAAAGGCTAAACTACAAGACACAAATAAATCAAACAGATAGAAATAGTATCACCAACCACGCCGAACTGGTTTTAATATACCTTGAATATCTTTATGTTTTTCTCATTACACTGTGTCATAAACTCTACAAAATTTTCTAGAGCTATGATACAGTCATAAAATTCAGTTCTTTTAAAGCAGAGCAAGTCCAAGATATGGCTTAGAAAATAAAATTCAATTCATTATTGATCGTACTTATTATGATAAAATGACAAAGTTTTTAATGTCACAGGTTGTATTAATATTGCCTTATATGTCTTAAATGTTATCATAGACATAAAATATATGTCTGTGCTTTCAAAAGTAATATATCAGTTTTCTCTCTTTTACAGAGATAACCCATGCCTAATGCTTAGTTTTATATTCATGGCCACAGTTTTAGAATACTTCAGGAAAGACCATTTACATATAGTTCAGCACGTATAGCCTCTAGGATTCAGACTTAAAGTCATAGTTTGCAGCAGGGGATATGATAGATATAGATATAGAGATATATCTATATTATATATAGATATATAATATTATATAGTTCAGGAATTTGTATCTATCAATATTTTTCCTTATAGTATCTTTTATTATTTTTAACTCAAAAAAAGTGTATCTCAATCCATAATCATACATTTCTGATCTAAATTTTATCCTCTTATCCCTTAATTTCTTAATATTTACACTTAACATTTTATTCAGTCTGACATTTATCTTGCTAACATAGGATGTGAAGTAAGGATATAACTTTTTTTCGACTTGCTTTTTATATTAATTGGATTATAATTTGAGGTAGTTTCTCTAAAATTTAAAAGCTACTTGTAATACCATGGCACAGAAACTTTTCTTCAGAAGGTTGTCAAACACGTACAGGTTCTGTGGGTTTTCTACATAAAGATTCCTGAAAGTATAGTCATTGCCCTTCCTTCCTTCCTTCCTCCCTCCCTCCCTCCTCCCTCCCCTCCTCCTCCTCCTCCCTCCTCCTCCTCCTCCTTCCTTCCTTCCTTCCTTCCTTCCTTCCTTCCTTCCTTCCTTCCTTCTTTCTTTATTTTTTTTTTCTTATTTTGATTATTTAATCTATGGCATTTTCCTTACTTTTCAAACATTTTTGGAGTGTGTCCCAATGATCTCCCTGGTACAACCCAGTCACTCTCTTCTCCAGGTCAATCACCCATTTCTCCTCTAATCTCCAATCTAATGATTTCTTATTGTAGTAGGAACTCCTTATAATTTCAGGCTTCTATGTGACATCTTTTCTTCTTATCAACAATGTTAATACTTGCTTTCTTAGTTTCCTATTCTTTTGCATTTGTTAGCTCTAATGATTCCAAATTATTGCCTTTTCCCAGGTACGTGGATGTACCATTAAATGGAGTCCAATCAAGGTAGTATTTTTAGAATTATTGAAGTATAGCATATAGCCACAGTTGTAGAAAGAAGATGTAATTTTCATCTGCTATTTTAGTGTATTATTAAAAAATATAAACATATCAGTAATTAGTTCATTAACTAAGAATTTTTTTTTAACTTTACATTTTATAAAGTTTCATTTTATGGAAGAGTTAGTTGCAAGGATAGTTCAGATAGTCCCTATATATTCATCCACTATCTCTTTATGCTAACATTTCACATAACCATTCTGTATTAATTAAAACTAAGAGAGTAATATTGGTACAGTACTGTTGACTAAACTACAAACTTTATTTGGTTTTTACCAGTTGTTCCACATGGCACTGTGTCCTCCAATCTGTGTCTTTCTTTGTCCTTCATGATCTTTCATATTTGTATATTTTACTTACTCTACTGGTAGCTAGGGATTTTGACTTATCTGCCTTCTGTAAATAAATATAAAACTAAATTCCTCTCAGTATGAAAGCTAAGAAATAAATTTAAAACTCACATAGTTTCATAACTTTGACTAGTGCCATGCTTCCTTATTTTGACCATTGTTGCTATACAAGCAGTTTTTTTTCTTTCCTCTCTTCCTTGCCTCTCCATTTTCTTTGTGCTCAATTTGAGCAGTTTCAATTATCCTAAGTTCTCTGTATAGTTTTATGGTATCATGTGTTTAGTGATTTTTATTATGTGTAGCATCAAACACACTTGAAAGCAGGTAAATTGAAAATAAGCAATTAATAAAAAAAAAGAAATAGAAAAAATAGAAAAGCTAGCAAGCCAATAATGGAAAAATTTAGAAGGAATAAAGGATATCCCTAAAGCCTATCTATTTCTCCCCTGCCCCCACAAAATAGAAGGGTGACTGGGTTGTTTTATAAACAGCTCTAGATTATGGTTTTACGTATAAAAACATCATTTTTAAAACAAACAAGTAGATAGTTTTTATTTTCCTCAAATTCATTTCTCCACATAGTCTATTCACTGATGTAACCATAACTAAAATATAGTTTTCTTTTATTCAGAAAGTATAAACATATGTAATTTTTTATTAAAATAGAAAAAATATAAAATTTAATGAATATGCTCTTAAGTCATTTGTATTTCTTCTTAGATTTAATATGACACTACAGACAGTAGATCTGTTATGAAATAATAGGACATATACAAGTACAGTGTTAATATTCAAACTGTCCTGCAAAGTAAATGTTAAATAGGAGTGAATGATATGTCATGAAATGTAAGTTAATCTTAGTCAAACATATGGATTTGTTGTTGTAGAGGAGGAAATACTAACTCAATGTGGACTGCTAGGTGGTTTTAAATGAAATATTTAAACAGTTCTAAAACTTCTTTGTAATCTAAAATTAAAGCTCGTATTTGTCATATATGCAATCTTTTAGAGGATTTTTAAACCTCTTGCCCCTAGAATTAAAGGATTAAGAACACTTAAAATTATTTCCAAAAACATAAAAACAAAAGTGGATAATATTAATAAGATAATTCAGAAACTGGTATAGCAATTGAACTTTTCCTACACACTTGCAATGTCTTTATTGGATTATTATAAATATAAGTCTATTGATTTATGTTTAATAAGGAAACATCATATTTTAAAACCTGTGTAGAATGATATGAAATTAGTTTGTTACTTTTAATACTTAATTTCCAGATGTAAAAACAATAAAAAATGCAGTGTATAAAAAGTACTATTATATATCTCTATATATCTACATAGGTATATCTATATCTATGGGGAGAAAGAGAGAGAGAGAGAGAGAGAGAGAGAGAGAGAGAGAGATTTTAAGAAAGTAGCTCGCACAATTGTCTTGACAAGTCCAAAATCTCCAGGCAGGCTGGAAACCCAGCGAGGAATTAATGCTGCAGCAGAAGTCACAAATAGCTGACTAGAAGCTAGCAGCATTCTTTCTTTCTTGAGAAATGTCTGTATGTTTTCTATTAAGGCCTTCAACTGATTTGATGTAGCTCACATGTATTATGGAGGGCAATCAGCTTTACTAAATGTTTACTGATCAATCTCATCTAAAAAAATTAATTAATCTACTGTTAATCTCATCTAAAAAAATATCTTCACAGCAATATCCAGGTATTTGACCAAATATCTGGGTTCTGTTGCCTATGAAAGTTAAGATATAAAATTAACCATCACAAAATATCAACCTCAGATTGCTCTTTAGCAGTTTTTTTTCCCCCATCTTCCTTGGAGCACCAACACTCATTCATTGTCTAAGCTAGAAGACTGGTCATTTTTTTTCCTTCTCTTTTTCCTTTTAACTCATAGATATCCTCCATGCCTTCATTATTTACCTTTACCCATAACATACAAGAAATCAGTTAAGTCCTCCTGTCAATTCTCACATAAAGATGGCCAGAAAAATATTTTTATTAAGCAAGGGAGAACACCACCTTGAAAGATTGTCAAACATTTTTTTCAGAAGAGGCAGGTTGGAAAAGGTATTTACAGAGTCTGGAGTCTAGGTTCAAGTGGTATTAGGTAGGTTCTTCAAGATAGTGAATTGTTGGAATTGGACAAATTTCATGATGTAATACTTTAGAATTGTTGGACTCAATATAGCAAGAATTTTGAGAAGTCTTTGAAAGCAAATTGGTATCTGAGAAGCAGGATGTTTGTTTAAGGGAGCAGGATGCTATTTTAATGGGGGATCTGTTTATTGAGATGAACAAACTGCTAATACATTTGTTAGACAGAACTTCCTGATCTAAATAGGTAAAAAGTGAAGGTATTTGTTGGTCTACAGCATTATCTTCCTGGTAAAGAATTTTCTGGAATAAATGGTTGTCATGTTAACACAAGTGGTCTGAATTCTCAGTTCAGTTGTGTCGCCTTTGCATTCTCTTTCTTTTTGGCCCTCTAGTTGTCATCTGCATTACTTCTTCCCTCCAAGATGCTTAAAAATTCAAACATACTTTCACAATGTTTTCTCTAATTTGTTAGGAAAAAATCTAAATTTCCAATCTTATCCTGCAATTCTCATAATAAAATTTCTTAATGTCTCTGTTTTTCAAAGTTACCAAAAAGCATAAAAGTCCAATCTCATGACAATAGTCCTCATTGTTTTGCCTTGGTTTATTTCTGCAATATCTTCCTTAGCCAAACATGTACTATATAATCTTTAACATAGCCATAACAAATTTAGAATTTCCTCAAACTCCATGTTAATTTCAGGCAGATTTGCTTTTTGGATCCCGCTTGTTTTCCCTGAAATAATGCATTTTTCTCCCACCTCAATAACTACTAATTCCTCAATATCTAGGTAAGCGTCTCTTTCTCTATGAAGCATTTTTTTCATTAGCACTATCAGAGTTGATTGATCCACTATTTGTTTTACTATTGCATCTAGTCAATAGGACTTGTAGCTCATACATGCAATTATTTATGTTTATATTTATTTATCCTATTAGACTAATAACATCTTAAAGGTAAGTCTTCTGTATTTCTCTGTGTTCAGTCCAGTATGTAACTTGTCAAAAAGTAGGCACCATATATTTGTTGAATAAAAGATCAATGGGATTCTTATTTAAAAAAATAATTGAATTTTATAGAATGAGTAACTTTAGGAGGTCACTACAACACAAATCAGTAACAAGATGGTGTAGATATTTGTGATTATAGCCTAGGTTCTGAGGATAAAACATTCACTCCTTAAGGTCTATAGTTTCATGATGTCGTATTCAGATTTCCATTTTACGTTGGAAAATAATCTAGAAAACAGGTGTACATTATTTTGCTCAAAAGAAAAAATAATATCTACTCAGTTGCAGAGGAAGCTGAGCCTGTTCTTTCAAAAACTCAAAATCTAGATTTTAATGCATACTAATAAAATCTGATATAAAATTTAGATATTTTGATTACTTCTAGTATGTTAGATTTCTAACCAAGTGTAATCTAAAAATCTAAATTAAACATATACATAACTGTTCAACCTATATCATGTAGCATCTACTATATATCAGGGCTGTGACTCTGCAGTTTACAAAATTTGTCTGTACACAAAACACCTAAAAAGCTTTTTCAAAAGTAATCCTTGGATGTATTTACTAGTGGGGTGTGTGTGTGTGTGTGTGCGCGCGCATGTGTGCCTATGTGTCCATGTGTCTGTATCTGTGTGTGTGTATTAATGTTGGATATAAACTAGCAAATAACATATTGTGAAAGAGTGAGAAACATGCAAAAGGAAGTTTGAGCTGAAGTGAGGAAATAAAGCCTAATTATAATTTTTTAAATATTAGGAACTTTTTATGTACATGATAGCTTTGAACCTCTTCACTGCCATTTCACATTTAAAAAGATATTTTAACAAACATATGCCCCAGTTATATACCAGACATCAGAGAACTGAATAAATTTAAATAAAAGGAAAGTGTAGAGTTCAAAAAGATTAGTTCTAAGTTTTTCCTGCAATTTAAGACTAACTTCATTAAGAGCTATGAGAGTCACCAAAGTGAGGCTGGAAAAGAATGCATTTTATACATATTGTAAATGATAACTAGCAGTTCTTGGGGACCGCAAGAGAATGAGGCATTAATTATGAATTTTAGTTTTTGATTTGGAATACTGTTATAACAGCTATAGAATTTACTAAAAATAAAAACAATAATCCTATTTGTGAGGGAAAATGATAACTTTATATCTGATATTATATATCTGAGATGACAAACATTCTGCATTATTTTCTATTGCCAGAAGTGAAAATAAGACTTAAAGTTAATTAGAAGTAAGAATACATTCAGAAATGAGTAAATACAAAGTCTGAAATTATGGCGGATTATTTCTCACAGGAAGTAGAACAGGAGAAGATCAACAGACCATGGCTTTGGTCTTATGAGGTATCCATGATTGGGATCAAGATGAAGGGGAGGAGCTGGTGAAAAAATAAAGAAGCATTCTGGTGAGAGGAGAAACAGGATAGAGCATTGTCAGTGAAATATTAATAAGTAAATATTTAGGTAAAAAGACTTAAATTTAGTTCAATATTATCTTAATTAAGGAAACTTTATAGATTTTTATGGCACTTAAGACTTCTATACTCATATTTCTATTAGATTAGATGATGAAAAATGGTTCACATTAGGAAAAACAAGTTAAAGAACAGTGATTAAGCATTGAGCTTTTATAAACCATGCTATTGCCCAATCTTCAACATAAGTAGAAACTAAAATAAAAGCCAACAAGATACAAGATGTTCCAACAAGGGTAAAAGTACCAATGTATAATAAAGAAAAATAGTCAACTCTGATGTTAAATTATCTCAGGAGCATAGTGAATTTCTATACTACCTGAAGCAAATGTTTTCTGGCTAAGCTATTTCACTAAAAATGTGATATTCATATTTGTATGTTTACATGAAAATTGGATATTTAAAATGAGGAGGAGTGGGAAAAAAGCCCATCAACTTTCTTCTCCTAATCCTGACCAAGTTATTGACAAACAATAAGGAAATTGTTGGTCAAAAAACCCTTTGTCAATAAAAGAGAAAGTAATGTGAAACCAAAGCAGAATAAAAGTGACAAAGTTAATAACTCCTACATAAAAATCCTGCTCGATTAGATAATACTCTGACTATATCAACTATCATTTATTGGGCACTTACTGTATGTGACACTTTGCTGGGCACTGTGCGGCTTACAGTGGCATTTAATTCAGTTTCTGTTACCAAGAAATTTATAGTTATGTTGAAAAGTAAGTCAAAGGCATTTTTAAATGTCAACATTTTAAAACTAGAAGCTTAGTGAACATTTAATAAAATTATTTTCTGTAGTCTCAAAAATGTGAAGTAGACCCCTAATTGCTAGCAAATTTGGGCTTATTTTTTATATACTCTAGTTTCTCATAAAGAGCAATTAAAAATTATAAATTAACAAAATTAACAATACTAAAAATAACAATATACTATCTATTCCAAGATGGCACATAATTAATTCCCAAAGCAGTAATAGAGAAAAAAAGTGCTATTAGTTTAGGAAAGGACAACATAATAAAAAACAACTTCAGTACACTGATGAGTTGGTTGTGTTGGAAAATCATCAAATTCTACCTTTCAAATTTATTATTGCCTGTTGTTAAATTCTGAATAAAATTTAGATGAAAAATTACATCAACTTATAAAATGGAATTGAAGGTAAAGAGTATGTCATTAAATCTGTTAGTTCAACCTTACACCATGAATACAAAGATTTTCTTCACAAATAGAGATTTTATATAAAACTATTTAAAACTCTTTCATACACACAAGCGAACACCCTTTGGTCCCAGAGTTAGACAGTAAGCCTAAGCTACATGCCTTGTGAGTCTCTACTCACAAGTCTCTACCTGCTACATACCAAACACTATTTGGCATTTAAGAAGCCCTCTTGGTAATGAACACAATGTGTTTATTAATCCTCTTTTATTTTTGAGAAGAGATTTAATTTCTGGAAGGCTTTTGCAAAGCTCACAATTTTAAGTATCTGGAGACAGTGAAGTATAACCAAACATTCTGTCTCACTGGGGTCAGAATTTTTTTTCTAATTTAGACAGTACATACCAAACAGATGGAGTGTGAAAACAAATCTTTACTGTGGGTGGTCTTATCTTTTCGGCCCAAACAATCTATATATACCCACGAAAAAATATGTAACCAATAACTTCTCTGAAAAAAAATATTTCAGGATTTTTCTGAAAATATTTGTCTAATTTCTTTCTAATGTTCAATTCCTTTTCAAAATTATCTAATTTCTAGAAATTAGTTTTAAAAAAGAAGTGATTGTGTCAAAAATTCAGCTTTACTTATATGACTAAAAACATACTGTCATCTCAGTGTCCAACAATAGGAAAATAGTTAAGAAATTTATGTTTCACGGAACTGATCTATGACTAAGCCAACTAGAAGAATATGATCATGAAGAAAAGTAGAAAAGTGTTTACCACGTAACTTTTGGTGTGGAGAAGTAAACATATGACTTTATGTATATTAGGATTATAACTATGAAAAATGTGCATGGAATTATAAAAAGGTTAGTACCAAATATGAAAAAAATGCTCTGTTATTGGATTCAGTATCATTTTTTTTCTTTAAAAACAGTTGATGTTGCCATGATTTTGCATTATAATAAAAACTGTTGTTAAATTGTATTTATTTATTTATTTTTTAATTTGAGGAAGAACTTGGCTTTTGTCTCAACTCTATTATTTTCTGGCCACAGCTGTTGTATCACAATGAGCTGACCTAAGTAAAATGAATAACATGAGTTGATTGTGTATGTCTGTTAACACTGTCTTCCAACTGGACTTTTTGTTTACTGAGTTCTTTGTCCAAGCTCTAGTTCATTGGTGTTTTACAAAGATTAATTGTCACAAACAATCTAAAACTATTTAATGCCTCAAGAAATGCCATTGTGATTTGCGAAAGGCAGTTACTGGAAAGAACAGATTTCATATAAATTTTTAATTATAAGACCAATAAAGTTCCATGAAAATATCATCTACTATGTTGTTGGCCTTTTTATGAACTTCAGTCATAGCAATTTAATGATTTATTTAGTGAATATAAGCAAAATTCTGATAGACATTAAGAGCAATGTGAAATAATAATATCAAACTTTTGTATAAATTTGATTTTGTTTGACATGAATAAATCAAGCCTCATTTTTGTTGTTTGTTTTTCAAGCATTGTTTTTTTCAAATGTGTGAAAAAAACTGTACTTGAAATGCCTATTGGTTTCACATAAGTGGATTAGCATATAATTAAACTAAGATTAGAATACAAATCAGTGCTTTTCATTTTAATATGTTTGTGCTCCCTCGCAAAACAAAACAAAGCAAAACAGAACAGAACCCGTGGTAGTCCTATGACTTTTGCCCACTAGTGTTACTTCCCATAAATTTCATGAATATATTACGTTATATGGCAAAAAAAACTTTGGAAATGTAATTAAAATTACTAATCTGCTGATTATAAAATAGAGAGATTATAGATTATCCAGTCAACCTAATCTCATGGACCCTTAAAAATAGAAATCTTTTCCTGGCTAGTAGCAGAAGGCTAGTGAGAAATTAAAAACGTGGTACTTGATCTACCATTGCTTATTGGAAGGTAAAGAGAACCAATGGGAATTATGAGAAGGAAATGAATTGTGCCAACAATCAGAGTTTGGAAGTGGGTAAACAACCCAGAGGAAAACTGCAACCCTGGCTGACACATTGATTTTGGCCTGCTGAGATCCTGAATAGATAATCCAGTTGAACTTCTTGGGACTCCTGACCTACTGAAATGTGAGATACTAAAGAGATGTTATTTTAAGCAATCAGACTTTTTATGAACTTGTTAATGGCGGTAACTGAAGTTAATATAGTACCTGTATTTTTGACCTTCTATGAGGCAAATAAAAAGATGCGTAGTTTTATTGTTTAATATAATTAATTTTTACTTTTTTCCCATCTCTATTCTTTCTCTTATTGTTTTCTTCTCTTTCTGAAGGCATCCAAGGACAACTGGCCATATTATAGCTCTCTACTAAGAACAACTCTTTCTAGATAAGTGTACATGTTGAAAATCAACCCCATCAAAACTCCCTTTTTTCTTTTTCTGGCTGATACTAGAGAGAAAAGGTAGAAACTGCTTTTTAGATGCTCCAATGGTATTTTCATTTCAAATTTGGATACACGAAGAAACAGCTCAAAAGTAATGAATCTGAAATGGTAGAATTTTCATCATTTTGACAGGCAAATGGGGAATATATAAAAGGATACATGGGTAATTCTTAATGTGCCTTAAAATGCCCATCGACCTGCAACATTAGGAGCACCTGGAAATGTATTAGAAATGCAGAATCTCAGTCTCCATCTTACAACTACAAAATTATTATCTGCATTTGAACAAGAACTCCAGGTCATGCATACGCAAAGTTTGAGAAGCACTGCCTTAAATTGTACTAAAAGAGTGTGATATTCTTTCATGATTTAGAAGACTATGCCTACTGATAGCATCCTCTCACTGAAGCAAGGATATGCATAGAATTATGAGATTCCCCTAAGGTTGAATTTAAGAATCATTGTTTGCATATGTTGAGCATTTATTTTATGCTAGAGATTATTTTAAGTGTTTATATTAATTGTGCCATTTAAATTTCATAACTAATATAAGGTAACTTTTATTATCTATATTTAACCTAGGAAGAAACTAAACTTTTGTGTAAGAGTTTAATTTGTCTGCAGCCACTTAACAGAGATCAGAATCAAGGCAGGCTGATATTCCAGCACTTAGATAACTGCAGTTAGCCATACAGCATGGTGCCTTTTATTAAGCTTTAAAGTGGATTTAAAATTGTCAAACTATCAAATGTATCAAAGGCTAAAATTCTATTTCTCAACTACTATTCTATATCCTCTGACAAGCCAAACAAAAAAAATTTTGAAAATAGCCCCAGACACTTTACGTATTACTTTTTCATGAATTATTAAATCAAACAGACAAAAAGAACAACAAAAAAGGATTTTATGGTTTCATGTAAATAGCCCTATTTTCTGGTTTAAATACACTTTTTTTTTTTATGTTTCTCTATTTTATCTAAAGAAAAAGAAAACATAAATTCTATAAAATAATCTAAATATATTAACTGAACATATTGCAGTAAGAAAATTTGCTATATATAAGATGACTGATCATTTTTATTAAGCACTTATTATGTACCGAATATTTTTTAAGAACTTCATCTGTATTGTATCTTGTATTTCTGCAAACTGATATTATTAACTATGATAGACCCCATTTTACTGATAAGTAAATCGAGACTTAGAAAGGTTAAATAATATTCCAAAGATCACATGGTAGAGCTAGAATTGCAAGTCAGACTTTAACTACAGAATGCTATTGATCAAGTAGAGGCTATGACTCTTAAAATATCTTATAAAATGAACATTTGAAGCAAGTCTTATGGTAATTAAAGAAAAAATGGCTAACTTTATTAGATTAAGGTACAATTCTTAAAAAACTGAACAGAACAGAAAATCAAAGAAAAAATGAAAATATAAGAAATTAATCAACTTTAATTTATAACCTAATTATGAGGAAAAATAATACAATGCATGCAAAACATGTAGACTAGAACCTAGAAAACCGTAAGCCTTAAATACATTATTTACCTGTGTTGCTGTTATTATTACTACCACTACCATTCTCAGTGTATGTACTATACCAATTTTATTAAATATGAACTATATAATATCCTTCCCTATTATATAGTAAATATTCCAAATTTGAGAATTTCCTTCTCTTCACTTTAAAGAAAATTTCCTTGAACAAATTTTAAATAGATATAAATAATAATGTTAGAGTGTTTAAATAATAAAACTATCATATTATACCTAAATGTATTCCTTACTACTAATACTGTTTTAATCTTTAAGTCACTTTTTATATGATATATATGTGATTTATTAGGCAATTAACAATTATAATTTAAATAATAGTGTAAATATAATACTATGGATTATTTCTTGTGTATAATATAAACAAAATAGTTTGTGTCTAATATAAACAAAATAGTTTTATAAGATTTATTTTCAAAAGTAATAATAAATATCAATAAATATAAATATACATTTACAATTCTGAGATAGTTGTAACGTCTTCTTGTAATGTCTTCTGTCTTTAGTATTCAATTACTTCTACTGACAGGAAAACCCAAAAATATATTTCAACAGAATGATCAACATTTTAAGTTAATGTGAGTTTTTGAGAGATTTGATTTTATGAATAAAAGTAACAAAAGAGAGTAAAAGTTATAGTGCATTGTAATACAACAGCCTTGTGAAAAATATTTACATAACAGAATTTAATATGTTCTCATCTGGATCCTTCACAAATAAAAATATCTCCCCAAAAGTACATTACTAATTTTCTCTACACACCAAGACTTGGAGTTAGGGAGGTAGCTCTTTTTTCACTGACATTTTAAATTACTAAATGGGAGCTTACTGGGTTTTTATTGCCTTTGCTTATTGGATAGGACAAAAATGTATTTGCATAGGTTAATATTTGTGTAGGTATTTAAAATTTAAAAGTGAATTAATTTAATGACATAATAATAGTGTTGGTAACATAAAAATTTTAAATGCAAATCTAACATTTAAAAAAAACAACAAATTTTGACAGGGCTTGTCTATAAGTACATATGGAACTATCCTATTATATCATAAATAACTGAATTTATATAAACGGGAAAGGCGAAAGTGCAGGAAATCTTACGGTTCTAACAAAAATCCAGAAATATTCACTTTAAATATATTTTTTACAACTAAAATGCTTTCAAAAACACATTCTATTAATATAATATTATCAAACTATTAGAGAAATAAAAATATATTTAAATAACAAACAGGCATTATAAGTAATTATCTGAAAGACACTTAATTAGGCCTTTCAAAACAAAGATTCCAATCAATCATTTATGTGTCTATCAAATGTTCAATATTATACTAAATATTATAAGCCAATTCTTGCCCTAAGAATTATACAACATGAATGGAGAGAGGAGAGAGAGAGAAAGAGAGATGCCTGGGCTGATACAACAATGAGGAATCTGGAGCCCAACTCCTTACAAATTATTTAGCTTTTTATGCATTGCCCCAAATTTCTTTCATACTAGCTTTGTGATAGATTGGCACCTCCTCCCAAAACCTTAGGGAGTCAATAGAATGTAACCTGAATACCATTGGAAAGGAAGTCTATTCTCGAACTGGGAATTAGAATAATTAGGGGTAGAAAAGAGTATATGTATAGGAAACTAAAAGGAATGAAACCTGTTTTGATGAAGAACACAAACAGGACAGATCAGAATTACAATGGGTATTAAAAGCTATCAGGCAGTTTTATGCAACTGGCAAAATACGAACTTTGCAGATATTAGGTAAGAAGTTGCATAAGACTATGAATGTTTAGCTCCTTGATTTCTCTGTTTCTGATAATTCAATCTAACCAGGAAGATTTTACTCATTTTCCAAACTACAGCTCTGAAAGTGTCAATGGCTAACTAAGTTAGTTTTCTAAATATTTAGTTAGTTCAAATTATTTTTTCTTATGTATACAGACAGTTAAAACACATTTCATATTTTTGCATTATCTATTAGAGACCATGCAAAAAAACCACAATGACATGGAGAAGACACACCATGAGAAACATACCAAGACTGGGAATACATAATATATATAACACTATCTTTCTCTTCTGGGCATCTTAATTTTAAAATATTCAATATGTTGCTGAGCTTAATGTAATACTTCAAATTTATTTATTTCCTGGCAAATAGAATTCATAGTCATGTATTTCTTAAGATTTAATTTAAATCATAACTACTTTTAAAAATAAAACCATATGAAGACAGATGGACTATTGCCAAATCTTGAAGATAAAGTGAATTTTCACTTCTGGCTATGTGATAGGATGCTCGAGTTTACATTCCAGTTCCCCAACTAGGCTGTACCAAAGCCCTTTAAGTATTTCCTATAGAGAAAAGTTGATTTACTCTCCCTCTGTACTAATTCCTGGTATTTTAAACTCATAAACTAGTGACACCAAATGTAAACTTTATTTTGAGCTTTTTCTCCTTGGATTCATAACATTTCAGAAAAAAATTAAACTATAACAATAAAAGAAAAACTATGTAAATGAAGTTGGTTACTTTCCTCCATTTTCAGTTTTAAACCAATAAGCTATTCATTTTATAAAAATTAAAATAAATCTAATGTTGCTCTCTAATTTTTACAATGGCTTAAAATTAATCTATTTTGTGAAAGGAACCCTGTCTATAGATTTAAACAAATGTTTCAAAGAAGGAATGTAGATGCTTAAACAAATGTAAAAGAACAAATATAGATAAGGTTGTCATAAGAGAGAATGAACATAGATATAGTATATACCAGTTATGTCAAACTACTTGTCCCCTATAGTTCTAATAGCATCCCATACTTAAATAAATTATAGAGGAATATTAATTCAAGATTGAATTTTTTTTCAAACTCATAATAGAAATAAGGTGTTAGAATAAGTCAATTGGAGATTGAAGAAGACAAAAGGATCTTAAATAAGATAAAAATAAATCAATAACAACAATACCAAAAAAAAAGACAAAATAATAACATATTTTGGTATATATTTGGAAGATTACTATGGTTAACATATAGGGAGGCAGAATTTAGATGGCCTTTGAATTTACATGAAGAGCTTACTCTATGAAAAGTAAATTAGTAAAAGTCCACAGACACTGAGTTTGGTGATTTAGAGACATTCTATTGTATTCAAATGCAATAGAGACATTTCTTAAATATATGGGTTTTTAATTTCTTACTGATAATGCAACTAAAAATCATAAAATCCAATCAAAATGACTGTTATATCTCTAAGACTACTATTTAAAAATTTTAAATATAACTGAATAAATTATGTTATAACCTCTTCTAAGAACTGCATTAACCAAAAGACTTTTTTGTGAGTCTTTAAGTGCCAGGTTCTACAGCCAAGCATATATCTCATTTAATTCTTATAATCCCATAATGCAGGTAATTAAAATGCCTTCATTTTACAAAGAAGAAATAGTGGCTTAGAGACAATAAGTGACTTTTCCAAGGATATGCAGATACTAGTTGTTAGAACAGGCGTTAGAAGTCAGGAACACAATTTCAGTGTCTAGACTATCAAACACACTGCTATTTTGCCCTCTTAAGAAGCAGTTACCTATGGAATCTTCCTTATGCATATCTTTAACATAAAATCATGATCATGCATAATAATCTAAAGTCATTTTTAACATTGTTTTATAGTCTGTAAATATATAAATGTATCACCATTTTGGATGCAAATAAGAGAAAATCCAACTCAAATAGGATAAACAAGAAAGGAGTTTAAAATTCCAAAAAAGGTCAGACTTCAGGTCAGTTCAGTAGGGTGCATGTTTCTAATTTTCTGTGCTTCTCTGTCATAAGTATTCTACATATATTTGATTTTCCCCAGGTACTTGCTGACTACATGATCCCAAAGTGACTCTCAAATATTGAAGGAAGATAGATTCTTTCTCATTCAAATCCAGGGAGAGGGAAAATATTCTTCCCCCACCATCATGCCCTACAAATAGAACTGATGGACTTCCCCTCAACATATCTCTTTGGTTTGGGAAATGTCCTGCACTAATTAGCTTAAATTCAGGTCATTGCTTGTCTTCTATGCTTGTGATAGGAGTGTGGGATATGGAAAGATTACTGTTACAGAATTACACAAATCAAGGCCCACCCCTGCAACTGTCATTACAACCAATAGATGAAACACTGTGGAGGTAATGTTGAGTAAAAGTGCAATATAATCCACCATCCTTACCAATCTTCCAGAAAAAAATGAGAAATTTAGTCAATAATCTGACTATTGAATTTACCATTATCCATACATACATATTTTCTTATTTTTTGTTCAGTTTGCTCTTTCAGACCACAATCACAGTCTTCAGTTAGTAACAAAAATGCTTACTCTAAAAAATCAATCAAAACTATGAGCTTTCTTTAAATATTCTTTCCTTGTGTAGCTTGGACCAGCTTTTAGCTGCAAGCTGTACATAGGAAAAGAGTGTATGAGGTTGGTTTCTTCTCTAATTTTTTTAAAAGAAGAGGAATGGCCTTATTTAAATTGGTAACATCTTAAGCTGGGTTTGTAATCTGTGAAGCTAGTAAATGTTTCAAGATGATTTTCTTATGGAATATTTTCAAATGATCCTCAGAAGTTCCCCACTAGGCCCTTCTATCCTGAAATTCTTTTAACCCTGGAATGCTTTTATTTTCTTCTGGTACTCATTTCTGGCTCTTTTCTCAGGCTCTAGCAGTTCACATCTAGGTTTTTGCTGGTAGAGTGCCTTTACCTTTCCAGGCAGCCTGAAAGATCCAAGACTATCCCACAGAGTCACATGGGACTACTTTGTCTTCTATGAGAAATACTCATACATACCTGTATGCTACAAATTCTGGGAATTCAGCCCAACTGATCTTAGCAAAGCAAAACTCTACAAGTTCCAAAATTCAAAATAATTCTCCAAGCTGTCTCTAGTCTTCTTAAAATTCTTTATCAGGAGTGAGATCTTTAGCATAGTACATCTTCAAACTATACGGGTCTCATAATAAGTATTCTGAGTAGCTTAACAGAAGTCCCTCCTTCATTATCTTTGAGGGGTAGCGTGGGGTTGATTCAGAACATAGCCCCTTTGCATACACAGAAGAATGCTTGGTGCCTGGCCAGCAGCCAAGGAAAGCAGTACAGAAAGAGCTTTCAGCAGTGCCTGCTCTCATGGATGTATCTGCTTCTGTAACCAAGCAGCACATCCTCTACCATCTGCCTGAGAAAGAGTCTGGTCTCCCAGTGAGATTACTCCTCCCTTTGCTTATGTGCATAAAAATATTGCTTGCTTTTGGCAGGGGCCTTTTCCTGCAGCTCCAACCGGCCACTTCTAAAGTTTCCCTGCCTTGTGCGTAATAAATAGCACATTACACCCCTTCTCCTTCCTGGTGGTTTTTCTGGAATAGCCCAGGTGCAAGTACCTGGCCTGGAGCTCCTGCATTACAGGTAGATAGTACCCCAATGAAACAGAATGGAGGAGGCTTATAGTCCTGCTTTTCTCAAAATATCTCACTCACTAGAATCTACTGTATTTATCTCTTTTATTCTTTTTATATTCTCAAAATGGATAGTGGGTAGGAAGGATGTGTTCCAAGATGCTGGAGTCATGGAACAAGTATTAGGTCATAACTTTAAAAATCTGCACATTGCAATTTACACAGAGCACAGCATATTGGAATATCAACTCTTATGTCATATTTCCGACAATTAAATTTGTTTTCTGATTTATTCATTTTTAATATTTTTTGTAAAATATACTGAATCTTTCTTGAAAGTATATAAAACATTTTGAAATAATTTTGATAAGATTTTTAAAAGACATTTGTTATATTTTAAAACCATTTCAAGAAATAAAGACCAGTTTTCTCATTGGCAATATCAATGTTTCATTATAAAGGTAATTTTGTTTACAAATTCAATATCTATTATAATATTAATAAAAATAAGTTTTGTATTAACTTACCTGGAACATATTAACTATATTAACAACATATTCATTTGTAGCATTGAGACATTAACAATTTGATTTACAAGTGTATTTGAGAAGAATTGGACTGGTGGTAAAAAAAAAAAAATCATAGAATAACACTAATTTAGTTAGCCTTTTCTAACATTTCTGGCACAGAGTAGGTGCTCAGTAAATTTTTGTTCAATACAGTGACTTAAAAAAATACTTTAAAAGTAAAATGGATTTCTGGCTCAACTTATTTTAATATACTCTTTTTTTTCTCCTTCTCTTTATCATTTTCTCCTTTCTAAAAAAAGTAACCAATAAATTCTTCAGGTCTATGTTTCACCAGAAGAAGAAAATCTGAATTGATCATGAATACTAGTCTAAATATATTCAACCTAATTTAAATGAATATTAGCCAAATTCATTCAGAATATAAATTCCATAAGCATACGAAGGAAAATCATTGCTTTAAAAATGCTGAATATTCACATCCATTTTAATAAGACTTGCTTTAGAGAAAGACAATTAAGAAAGAGATTCTTAAACAGGTTGTAACTCAATAAACAAGTCTGAAACTTTAAAAAAAAATTTAATTTGTTTTACAGCCAAATTCTTCCCTGGCAGCTTCTCTATCGGTTCTTAGCAGCGCATGCAGTGTAGTTGATGAGCCAATTTCAAGGATATTTCAGGTACCTAGTTTGTGCTTAGGGGCAGCAATTTGCTAATTAGAACTTCTATTCTACACAAGTGGAACTTATTAGGGGGAGTACGTTAAGTGGCTCGAGAAGGTAGGACTATTTGTACTTATTTTCCGAGCTGCCAATATGTTAACCTGGCATTTGGTAGGCAAAGGCAGCTTTCTCTGCCTCTAATCTTATCTTTGATTTTCCTTTTCTTATAGAACTTACTGTTCTTTGCATAAGTATATCGCTAATGTATATACTAATATTTTGATATTAGTATATACTAATATACTAGTATATACTAATATAATATAATATGAACTAATATTTGCTTTCACTTTGATCACCACAGTGCATAGCAATTATGCTTGCCCTTGCACATGGCACCTGTTTAATAAATGTTTGTAGGAATGAATTATCTTTCTGAAACTTATTACCGTAAAGAAGCAACAGATATATACTAACTTCAGTATTTTAAACAACAAAAATAAAATCAGCAATAATAATAACTAGTACATCATTGAGCTCTTAAAATAAACCAGCCACTGTTTCAAGCACTTTCTATGTATTAGCTAATCCTCCTAACAAGCCTATCAGCAGGTAGATTTATTGTTTGTTTACACAATTAAGAATTGAAATGATATAAGATTAAATGACTTTTTCTTGGTCATATATACAGTAAGGAGTGAATTCAATATTCAAAACCAAGCATTCTAGCTTCACATAATTTGTATAGGAAAATAAGTAAATCTTTATAAAAGAGGCATTTTTTAAATAATGTATATATCTTTATTTTTCAGTTATAATTGACATACAATACTATATTAATTTCAGGTGTACAACATAGTAAGTAGACATCTCTATAACTCACAAAGTGATCACCCCAATAAATCTAGTGCCCTCTGACACTGTACGCAGTTATTACAATATTATTGGCTATATTCCTTATGCTATATTTTATATCTCCATGACTATTTTGTAACTACCAATTTTGCTTATGGTTAAAATGGAATAGTTTGCAACAGATAAATGCTCACATAGATACCAACTATAAAAGCCAAATAAAACAAAGAAATAATATACTTAAAAGCATCAGAGAACTGCAGAAACAGGGAAGACAAGACAGGCTAAGGTTTTTGAAAAGAGAGAAACCTGAATGGAAAGCTTATTATCTGAAGTTGCTTTTTTCCAGGAGTATTTGCTGCTCTGGCCATGGAAAAGAGGCCAAGAATACAGAAGACCGTGGCTGTGGGTTAGAGAAACCAGAGAACTTTCATCAGTTAGGTGTTGCTAGAACAATAAAGCTAAAACAAGACACCTAACACACATAGGTGGTTTGCCTTGGAAATATTTGACGAATTCTAATGTGCATGCAGCAGGATGCTAAAAATGTAAGAAAAATCTCTGAATTGCAGAATGGAGTTTTGTACATTCGTGACAGGAAAGTTATGAAGAACCAACAGGGGCAAAGATGATGGTTCAATAAAAAACAAAAGAACAAGCTAAGGTGCTTATGTGAAAACTCAGGAGGATCACCTTATAAAAGGTGGTAGGTGGAAGTAGAGTCTTACCAAACTGTACCCTTGTTTGACTCAGCTTAGTCTTTGATCGAATTATGAGTTCAGCTCACACTCTGTCCTATCTTATAAAAAGAGGAAAGTGTCAGCTCTTTCTAGAGAATGATAATTTTATCTGTGATCTCTAAAATTTTGCTATAATAGGCATCTTGAGCATTCAATAAAATATTTTTTGAATTTTTTTTTTAAATCATAGGACCAAAAATATAGAAGAAAAACAGTCAACAGTGTTCAAAAATTAGTTTAGGTAGTGGATTTTACTTGTATATAGCAGATAAACTTTTTAAAATAAATGTGATTAACATATTTTAGAAAATAGAAAAAAATATAAAATCTTTAAAAATGAATCAAGTAGGTTTTCTAGAATTGAAATAAAGTACCTGAATTTAAAAAGTTAATGGGTTTAACAAAAAATTTAAGTGGATTGATAGAAATCATCTAACAGTCACAGAAGGAAAGAGAATAGAAAATACATAATAACTTGTAAAAAACTGGGATAAGGTTAAATATAAGTATAATTGGAGTATTAGAAGAAGAGAGAAAATGGTATCAAGGAAATATATGAAGAAATAATATCCAGAATTTTGCCCAATCTGATAAAAAATAATCAACTCAGAAATTCAAGAAACTCTACAAACCTAAATCATAATAAATACAAAGAAAACTATGCCTCAGCAAAGTATAACAAAATGACTACAGAAATATCTTTAAAAGAAGCGAAAAAAAAGAAAAAAAAATATGTTAGTGTGAAAAAAGTGACAGTGAGACTCTAATCTCCCTTTTCGACAAAAATATTAGAAACCAGAAAAAACTAGAACTACGTTTATAAACAATAAATAGAAGACAAATAGGTAGGCAATAGGTAGAGAAAGGATATATATATATAGGTAGATTAGATAGATGATAGATAGATAGATAGATAGATAGATAGATAGATAGATAGATAGATAGATAGATGATAGACAGATAGAGGTAGATGATAGACATTTAAAAATCATTAGTACGTTTAAAAATCATTAAATCATTTCGTTTCTTATATGTCTCCAAGTGAGGGAATTTTAATTGATTCATATATTTTATATACCCTTATACCAATTTCACATATATTTTTTCCAAACTTTTGGGTTGATAAAAATAATTTGTATAAGTCAATTTCACATTTTTATAGGACTATCTAATTGAATTCCTGGTTTTGTTTTAAAAAATCTATATTTTTTACCTCACCAAGAACATATATTACAGGCATTCTCTTTATTGAAATCATATTATCCTCACTTCACTAGATACAACTTAGTTAAATTTTCAAAATTCTTACCATTGATATTTATTTAACAGATTATTTCAGTGTTAGATCTGATGTTTCACAAATTCTCTCTTAAAGACTTTTTAGGCACAGGAGCTGCAATAACATTTCCCTATTAATGATGATTGTTTATTATGATGAATTCCATATTTTTAACAAATAAGCCCAAAATTATGCTACTGAGTTTCTTTAGAACACTAAAGTCAATGCATAAAAATTTTATCTATAATTTGAATGTATTTTTGTATAATTTATATATATCTAATATACCTTTAATATACGAAAAACATTTTAGAAAATGTAAATAAAATTTTAAGAAGGAAATTATATAGTTCTACCTTAATAAAGCTGGGAGTGTCAATACTATGAGGTCACTAGTAGCCATTACACAAAGTATCAACTACACTTCATACGTCAAATTACAAAATTTCCTAGAAAAATGCATAAGTAAGTGAAATTGTTTTACCTGACGCTGCAGTCAGCCTGTGCAAGAGTACATTTTGACTTTTTGTTAACTTCCAGCTGATTAGTTCACTAGAAAAAAAGAAAACAAAACTCGACCCATTGTTCTAGGTTTTATTTCTGTAAAACTTGCCTTGGCTTTGATTGTATTTGATCTATATATAATTGATTTTCCTGTTCATAGATAAGTAAATTTTAGCTTTTAACTGAAGTAAATAGTTTTTGGTTTTGGTTTTGTTATTTACAGAGACTCCACTGATACAAGTCAGCAATTGAAACTTAAGAGATGTACTACCTGAGTACAATATATTGCACAAATCAAAACACCAAGTTGTACACCTTAAGTATAAACATTTTTTTTTGTCAATTACACTTCAATAAAGCTGAGAAATACATTCTAAAACTATTTCTCAAATAGGGCTTTAAATTGGTTTTTAAATAAATGTTTGAACAAATACATAGTTTTTCCATGAGAAATTATCAGGAATTTGTCATTTGTTAGTGAAAATATTCCTCTGTATGTGAACATAATGTATATCCACATAGTGTCATTTGAGGGTAATATGAAAAAATAAATGTAAGTTAAAAAAAGTGGTATCTGTTCATTTTTTCCCCACATACTTTTTCATATATTTTGGTCTATGGCTGTGGTTGGGTGGGAAATCTATCTTATCACTCAGGGCCCAACACCTAGAGAGCAGTATTGACATGTTTGTTCCATAAACACATACACATAAAGGAAAACTATAAGTTCAAAAAAATTATTTCATATGATGGATTTTTAAGGGTTTGTTCTTAAATTTTGAGGAACAATCCATTTATAAATAGTAAAAATACAATTATGTGAATATTTAAAAAGAGTTCTGGGAAAAATTATGATTGATAATTTCTTAATTTGGACTATTTTTAAGTCTAAAAATCCGCTTTTACTTCTTTGTATATATTCTTTCCTGAAGCAAGGTCATTTGTTCCCAAGGCTTTTAATTTCAAACATCTACAAATGACAACCGAGTATTTACCTCTAGTCTTGACTACTGCGGTTCCCTACTTTGCACCTCCCTTTGAATGTTTTGATATTTCAGAGACACCAAAAAATTAACATTTCAACACAAAACAAATCTCAATACATTCTGCCACAAAACCTGGTCCTATGCAACATACTTTCTTAGCAGTTGCACAAATATCTATCCATTTATGCAAGAGCTATCTCCTCTCCACCCACAACCTTGTTCACAGGCAGTCCAACATCAAGAATTTCTGTATTACCTCTTATATATGTCTACTAATTAGATTAGGTTTCATAAGGACAGAGACTGTGCCTAACTTTTCTCACTAATGTATTCCCCAAACCCTGTATCGTACCTAATCACAAAGAGGTACTTAATAAATATTTGTTGGATAAATAATTTGTATAGATATATTTTGGTCTGCAACTATCAGTGAAACTTGTAAAATATTTCTATCATTCAAGGTCAAGCAAGGACAATAGAAACCGGTATTTAAAATAGAGGAATATTATTATAATGAATTGGTTACATAGTTGACAGAAAATTTGAGAGGCAAACTAGAGACATTAAAGGAAACTAGAGATTTCAGAGAGGAAGCTGCTAATTCCTAGGTTGGAGGGACAAAGAGAGGATGTAAGATTATTAAAGTACAGAGACCAGTGTCATAAACAGCAGCTGGATGTGATGTGCACATTCTGTATGTGTTGGAGCCATTGGAGAAATGTAATCTT
This sequence comes from Pteropus medius, assembly GCF_902729225.1. NCBI lineage: Eukaryota > Metazoa > Chordata > Mammalia > Chiroptera > Pteropodidae > Pteropus > Pteropus medius. The sequence continues at coordinate 12,169,110 of NW_024344240.1, read as the reverse complement.
TTCCAGAGATAATGGCAGAGGCATGGAGATGAAGAGCGATACCACACCATCTCCAGCAGATGCTTCCTACTATCCACACAGCCAGGAGTAATATATCACAGGAACTTGGGAAAACAGGCTCCATGTATTACCATACATGTATAATAATAATAATAATGATAATATATATGTATGAATGTATTACAACAGCAGAACAGAGTGAGGTAAGGACAAACTATTAAAATAGTCTAAAGACTGGTATGCTCTCTAAATCTATGAGAAAAATTCTTAACTCTTGTTCTCAGGTTAAGATTCACTGAGCACCTGGACAAAAGTCATTTCACAATGTTTGATCTCATAGATTATAAAGTTATATATTTCTCTAACTACATTAATTAGTATTGAAGTTCATAATATATTATTTGAAAACAAAGAACAAGTAATTTTCACACGAAGATCCATCAAATAACAGATGATGTCTAAAAGCCTTTTTTTTTTCACTCAGTTTATTTGTTGGGCACCAAACTTCATACTTGACAGAGTCAGACAAATATTGTATGAAATTATTTATATGTCAAATACAAAAAATCATACACATAAAAACAGAAAGTAGAATGGTAGTTATTAAGGGCTTTGTGGGGAGGAAAATGGGGAGACATTGGCCAAAAGGTACAAACTCTCAGCTATAAGATGACTATATTTCTGGAGACCTAATGTGCAAAATGGTGATATAATTAATAAAACTACACCGTATACTTCAAATTTACTAAGAGACCAGATCTTACATATTCTCATGACATGACACACAAAATGGTAACCATGTGAGGTGATGGATATGCTAATTAACTTGATGGTGGTAATCATTTCACAATGTATACATATATCAAATCTTGTGTTGTATGCCTTAAATACATACAATGTTACTCGTTAATTATACTTTCATAGAATAAGAGAGAAAAGATCTCTTTGATGCCTTTGACAAAAATATAATTTATAACTTTAAATAGTTTATATTGAAGCAAGTAATTAATTATTGATTTTAAACTCATTTGGAGGAAGCTACCTATAACTGAATATAACTAAGTGAACTTCAAATTTACCAATAATCATATATATAAGGCACAGGTGATCTTATTTTTGAGTATGGTAACTAGGGGACAACTGGTCTTAGCCAAATGTCTTGAATCTGTAGGCATTTGGTAGAAAACAAACAAACAAAAACACAGACTCTATACTTGGTAGGCGATGGCCCCATAGTGAAAAATAGTTAAGTCTGATTCTAAATTTCTCTTTGATCATATTTTGTTTATTTTTCTTTTCATTGGAATGAATTAGCTTGCTAAACAACAGTATATAAACTTCTATATGCAGCTGACAAAATAATGTGAGGCTTTAAGAAATTTACATTAAAAAGTAGACAAATCTCATATCACTGATAAGCTGGATTGTCTATTATGGAGAATGTAAGGTAGAGTTATAGAATGATTCATTCTATTGAGTGAATTTATTCAGTGACTCTATACTGTAAAAACTATTATCTATCACCTCCACACTAATCCAAAACTGGGGACTTACTGTTCCCTAGTCAAGAAATAGAACTAACTTCAGATTTATTTATATATTTTTCATTAAAAGACAGATTACCAGTACCTATGCAAAAGACAGCAGATCTTAAACAGATATCTTAATCCAAGACAATTGTTTCTTGAAGCTTTATTTTCACAATTCACTTTCTAATCACAATTTATAATACAATGTGGTATATATATTTTTATATATATAACATGCACATGGATGAACCGAATAGCCTTACTTTGTCTAATCATTTTACCTCTTTTGCTTCTCCTCTTCTTACCTAATTTATATTCCATATTCAGCTTTTACAGTCTTTAGCTTGTACCTTTTTCTGCTTGTATTTCTCTCACTCCAGTTATTCTGTTGATATTATACTCTAGTTATATTGACCTCTTGTGTATCTGCACCGGTTGGAGCAAACACAATGGCTTTGACTGATCTAACTTTGACTAGTCATTCTTTAAAATCCTGCCAACCAACAAATTTCAAGTGGATCCTTAATAATGACTGGCACTCATAGTTTCTCATTCCCCCACATCAGAAGTGACTAATCTCCTCCGGCCTGAAATCTCTAAGACTCCTTCTCAACATAAGTGCTCAATTATTGACCTTCCTCCTGCTTTCATGAGAAAATAAAAATAAAAAGCAATCAAAGTTAAACTTCGACAGACTCTCACTCTTGTATCTACCCACAAACTCTGTCTTCCTGTCAGATAACAGGAGTGAATTATCCATGCTCCAATGTCAATCTACATGTTCACTACAGAATTCCAACATGGTTTATCACCATATATTTGTTATGTCATCAATCCAAGTATATTTAGCCATTCTATTTAAAATGGTTGCCTAAGATATCAGCTATCAAAAAAAAGTGATATATTTTTGTATCCTTTAATCAATTTTAAGTGAGTTATAATGCTCACATAAAAACTCACTGTGATTTTAAATTAAGGAAAGGTATTAAAAATGTAATGTTTTATGATCAGAAATAGGACTTAATGTATATATAGAACCCCAGTTTAGGAACGTATCTTAGTAAAAAGTAATAATAAATCTCTAACCATGTCTGTCTGCCTACATGAAAGCCTGGATTGTTTCTAGGTATATCTAAGGAAGAGTTAACAAAACTCTATTCCAACCACACTTGCCTGGTTCACAATTATGACCTTTCCCTTTATCCCCCAAAATGTTACTAATAAAAATGTTATCAGATGGGAAAAATATATTATTAAGATTCACAGAGAAAAAACTTAAAGTATTTCATGAAATATATAATGATATAAGAACATACCTCCACACCTCAATCAATCCTTTTTCGATGGCATATAATTCAAATTCACTTTTAGACCCAAGCAATGTTGTGATTTCAATTTAAAATCTCTTCACTTTTAGGAAATATACAATTGGGACTCATGCAAAATCAAACTCTCTGTCCATGAAATTCTTCAGAGTTTATCTAGCATGAGAAACTAAGAAATGTTCTATAAATATTCATAAGCTGGCAGTTACCCATAGCTGAGATATATTTGAGGTATGAAAATAAAAGCTCATAGAAAAGTTAAACCTGATCATTTTAAATTGAGGTAAGAACTTTTCTCAAGGGTTCAGGCATGACCAATATGTTTACTCTATTTTAAATAGTCCCTTTTATTTTGATAGTTTTTATGTTATATCCAGTATTAATATAAAATAACTTTAATAGTGGATTTTATTCCTTTCATTGGGCACTCTGCTCTATGGTCTTTCTGTTTGTAGATTATCATAAATAGAAAAATGTTTTTATATACCTGGCAATACTTAGCAGTAACTTGACATTTTAATATTTATGTGACATCTGCCAATTTTCTACTCTCAACTAAACTTCTGATTTACAATGTTTATCATGAATTTAGCAAAATCAATGTTTGTTACTTTTCAAAATAAGTATATATTTAATGTAGAAGTAGTTGATGAATTAAGTCTTTATATTTTTGATAAATATATACGTACTAGGTGATTGATAGAACAATCACTTTCACAAAAAACATTGGAAGATATTACCATAATTGTTCTATTTAGAGTATTGCAGTATCTCTGAATTTATTCCTATTGATCCAAAGAAAAGTTATGTAAATAATAAAAATAAATATTCCTTATTCCCCAATTAAAAGAACAGAAGAGAAAAGATTTTGATTATAAAAAATTTTAAAAATGTGGAATTTCAATCTAATTCAAACAAAATATATGCAGACCAGCATATATTAAGGCAATTTAAATATATAAATAAAATATATGACCAACATTTGTGCTTTTCATTATATCAAAACTATTCTGAATATAATATTATCCTTGGTATTCTCTATAATTATCATAATCTCAGAATTATTCTTATAACTTATATTAATAAAAGAATTAGAATTTTGTTGCATAAGTCAGTTTTCCTTGGGAGAAAATTTTTTAAAATCAGTATGCATATGTCATACTAATAAACCAATTTAGTAATGCTTTGGAGTGGAATGGTTGAGAAATGTGACTATTACTTTTGCCTCACTAAACTTCTAGGAAAAGAAAGAGACCATGTCTATATAAAAGCGATGAAAATGAGTCAGGTTGAGCTTTTGGCTATTTTTCATTATTCTACATTTTAATATGACCCAGAAACATCAGACTAATTTTACACACTTACTTAAAATGGTTTCAGGACAATCAGACCATTTAAACATGTTCTCTCATATTCAGTCTAGTCACACCATACAAACTTAGTAATAATCTTATATATCCAACTTATTTTTTAATTGAAGAAAAATCTCTGTATGGACCATAAGTATACAATTCAACTGTTGATATATAGATATGTGTATATATTACACACCTGTGTATATATAACTATATATTACACTTGTGTGACAACTGCTCTTACAGCAAAATATAGATAATTTATATCATCCTGAAACTGTCCCTGTGCCTTTTAGTCAAATTCTAGTCCCATGAATAACTATTCTTCTGAGTTCTATCACCATAATTTAGTTTTCCTTGTTTTTGAACTTTATTTAATGAAAACATAGAGTATCTACTCTTTTCTCTCTGGTTATTCTCACTCAGTAAAATGCTTTGAGATACGACTAAAGTGTAACATATACCAGTAGTTTATTCCTGTTATGTTTGTGTATTTAAAATAAAACTCTGGACTTTGTCCTCCACTACTTCGAGGTAATGCCTAGCCCCTTTGAATGTCACATCTGTTAGGAACATCTTTGTTTGTGTGGGAGCTTTGGCTATGTGGCAGTCTAACCACATGGTTTATAATGGGAGCTTTGTGTCAGGCAGTGTCAATTCTTCCTCCAGACAAACTGGAAATTAAATGTATCAGCCAGACTTCTGGGAGAGCTAAAGATGGGCAGAATGTGATCAAGCCCCAATAAAAACTGGACACCAAGGCTTGCATGAACTTCCCTGGTTAACAATACTCTATGTTTTATCACACATCAATAACAGGAAAGTAAGCATCCATGATTGAATAAGGAGAGAACAATGGAAACTCTGTATTTGGTACCTTTCATGAACTCTAACTCTATGCACTTCTTCCCTTGGCTAATTTTTTTCAGCTTTATTAGAATATAATTGACAAATATAAATTGTATACAATGAAGGTACACAACTTAACATTTAACATTTTGATATGTGTATACATTGTGAATTGATCACATTCAAGACAGATAACATAGCTTATTTATTACCTCACATAGTTATTTTATGTATGTGTGTGTGAGAATATTTAAAACCTACCCTCTTAGAAAATTTTAAGTACACAATATAGTATTGTTAATTATAGTTGCGTTGCTGTACATTAGATCTCCAAAACTATTCATCTTGCATAAATGAAGCTTTTCATCCCTTGACCAATATCTCCCCATTTCTCACACTTCTTAACCTTTGGCAACCACCATTCTATGCACTGCTTCTATGACTGTGACTATTTAGATTCCACATATAAGTGAGATTATGCAGTGTTTCTCTGTGTCTGGAAATAGAGAAATACAAGAATACTAAGGAAGCTACTACCTTTCTGTTTATAACAATATACCCAATGCCTAAGCCACAGCATTCAATAAAAGTCTCTTAATAAATATCAGTAAAATAAAGCATTTTTTAAGTGGTAATTCAGAAGGTTCATCTATTCTGGCCCTCATTTCTCACAGGACTCAGTGCACATTAAGGAGTGAGGAGATAGTATTAAACACAGATCGTTGAGGTTACATATTTACTTAGGATCTTAAATTTTCAGCAAACAAGGTTATGGTACCCAATATTCTTCTTCTTTTTTTTTTTTGCAGAAAAGATATCTATTTGGTCCACATATATATCATTTAAATGTCTTTGAGAATTTGGCTCATCTGCAATATTAATATCTAATACTTCATGAAAGGTATATCAGCACAGAAGCCTATCACCCACTTCCATAAAATTAGTTACACGCACATGTCCTGTTGAAAGTAGCTATAGGCAGCACTGTTCCATGACTCCAGATGCTTCTAAACAACTAATTAAATCACAAATGAGCCCTTGATCAAGGACAAATAAGCTATGTTTTCAGTAATTTAATGCAAAGTACTTGGCAATCCTGGACAATGATTTCTAACAAAGCTGGTCAGAATATTTTCAGCTGATAGTGTAAAAACAAGCATCCAATTCATACTGGGGAAAGAAGAAAGATACAAAGAGAATAGTTGAGGTATGTTTATGACACAGCACTAAAATGCACATCCAAAGTCCTCAGCCTTGAATTCTGAATAATCTTATGTTTCTGTTCCTGACGGGTTCCGGACCTGCTACCTTTTCTGACTCTCCCCAAACTTGATTGACTTTTTATGTTTTACATGAGTCATGACTTTGTCCTATGTGTTGCTCCATATTTTTTCTCATACTTAAATATTTTTAGTAAATCTGTTTCTTGTGACAAAAACCACTTAAAATTCTCTTGTGTGGAGCTCATATATATGCACAAGACCGCATTACTGACATCTCGAGTATAAATTATGATGAGATTTTCAACTGTATTTCTCTTCACTTCGATTTTTTTTCTAATCTATCATTAACTGTTTTGGTATTGAAGGAAAAAAAGTACTCCATTTGTTTAATGAAAAGCTAGCATTCCCTCCTTTTTTCCTGTCCCCAATGTATCTCTTCTAGAAACTCTCATCACTTCTCCAAACTCTTTCTTGTTTTATTTCGCTATTGCTTTACCTCAGCTTAGAAATATGTATTATATTATTTTGCATCCTCAAGTAGATTATTCTTTTGTCTAATGTTTTTTCTCTCAAGATGTTATCTATTTACCACCACATTTATGAAACAATAATTTAGCTTCATGTCTTCTAATTTTTATGAGAGTATTTATGCCTCGATTCTTTTGAAATGTTTCTTCTACCCATCTTTTCTATTTTAAATTCTCTTTAATACTATGAGTGACTAATTATTCACAAAAATGTCCTCTTTTTGGTTTTTATTGTACATAAATATATTGAAGTATATGATACAGTTAATAATGCCATCTATCTTTATATATCCATAACTTGTCCCCAAGGGCTACAAAAAAGCAAGAGATAAAAGAGGAGCCAGAAAGAAATGGCTGTAAAGCATCCTGTGGAGACAAATAACAAGAAAAGTAAAGATATTTTGCTAGTCTTTTAAACATTGGTATTCTTGTAAATTACTCTCTCAGAATTCATATGTTTACTTATCTTATAAATGTACATTTTGAGTGTGTTAGCTTCAGGGAAATTCTTAAGAGGACAGGTTACTACTAAACACCAGACTGTCTTGTGCAATTTTACAAATCTGTATGAGTATTCACTATTTTCCACTCTGTTGTTATGTCTCAGGAGGCTTACATATTTGATCTTCATTAGTGAACTCTCTTAACATGCAGTTTATGTTTAGGTTGGGCCAGTGAAGACCAATAATAGATGGTCAAGGAAAGAAAAAATGTTCAATTATGAATTCTATTATCTCCCTTCCAGGGGGGTTCCCAAAGTTGGTAGTATTTGTAGAATAAATGTTATAATTTTTATATGTTGGTTCACACAGTTCTTCCACTCTGAATTCTAAAAACAATTTCCTCCTCTTTAGTGTTGGAGGCATTAACAGCTATTATTAACCCTAGGGTTAGTATCTTCTGTAGTTTCCATAGCACCTTATTAGACTAGTCTCAAGTTAAAGTATGCTATTGGTTTCTTCTCAAGACACTGACAGATATAGTACTCTTCTTCATATATTTATGAATTTCCATTTTCAGTCATATTTTGGGGTTGTTTTCTTTTTGGTGTCTACCCATAAAAAATAAGAAAATTCTCACTTTTTTTTTTACCATGTTTCTGTACCATGAAATGGCTCTTAATTACTTACGTACCTTAACATAAGAAGTTGAAATGAGCCAATGGTAGAAACCACTCTCTATTTCCATCTTGATCCCCATTGACATTCATCTCACTGCTCTTATACCCACCTGGCCATAATATTTCTGGATCATACCTCTGTATAAAGTTTTTGCTTTTGGCATTTTATAAAAATTTTTCTGTTTAAGAAAAGACACCTTCTTCCCTATCAAGCTACTTGGAATATCACTGGTAGTTGCCAATTTTTGGCATTTCATCTCTACACAAGAAGAAAGGTTTAGTCAGGCTTAATAATCAGCCCTCTTTTCTCATTGTATACACTCCCTTAGCAATTATATTTATTTACACAAAATAAACTATAATCTATATGGATCACTTTCAAATATATGGGACATGTTTATTTTTTCCTTTGATTTCTTCTCTAAGCTTTAATTTCCTTATTTATCTATATAAGGTATTCATTATATAGATAACAAATCAGTGTATGTAAAGAGCATAATTCCAGCCCTGGTATAAAAGTAGCATTTGGTTTATGGTAGCTATTATTAGTACTAGTATTTATAATGGACATTCGATGAGTGCCTAAATTCTATACCACTCAAAATCGAATCCATTGTCTTCTGCAAAGTTAATCTTCCTGAGTGGTAGACACTGAAAAAATCAGACTGTTAAAGAAGCAGAAGTAACAGTTTTTGACTTTAACTTCACTGAAATGAAAACATAGCAGGATAAAACTCAACACGCTTCTTTTTTCAAAGATCTCTAGACTCTCTGTAAGACTAAAACAGATTCTGATTCTCTCTTCAATGTGGTGGGGTGGCAGAGAATAATCACATACATTTAGATGGGCCAATTCACAGGCTGAAATAATATATCCTTGGCTAGATCAAGTCACAAAGAGTGGAGATACATTTAAAGTCCATCTCCAAAGGTGGCCCTTATTACGTGGTAGACCAGGGGCCTAGGTCTGGGATTATAAAGACAAACAATCCATAGCGGAATAGATAATATTTGTTGGATTATTCTGATGTAAAGATCTCTGCTGATGTACTGGATGCAGTATTTGATAAATTTCCCTAGAGGTGACCTAGTTATAGAAAGAAGTTAACGAACAATGATCTAGAAATATATAACAAGCAGGTTCAGTGGAAACTATGACATCATTGAATTGCTTCAAAATATGTCTGTATGAAGCAGAGAACAAGTGGACTTGGTTCTATCAGAGTATTTTTCCAATAGTTAAAGTGACAAGCTATAAATGATTTATAAATATGCTCATGGTTTTCCCACAATTTTCACCTTTATAGAAATCCTTTAACCTAGAATTCTCTTGTTTCCCAGCTAATTTTTTCCTGTCCTTGAAAAAGCTCAAATCACTATCTTTCTCTAAGAAGCTATTAATGTTGTCCATATATAAAACAAATCTTACAAAGTCACACAACACTTTGTACTTACATTATAGATTGTCTTACAACCTACTTATGGTTCAATGGCTATTTATTTAGAATCTGTCTCCTCCTCTGGATGCCTTCTGAAATCACATGTCAGGTTCCATTTATCCAGAAACTAGTAAAATGTCAAATGTAGAAACTCAAAAAATGCTTGTTCAAATAACATGCACTTTTTATCTAATGTATAGTTACTTATAGAATGTTTCTAGCTTATGAAAAGAAGTTTTTATCTGCTTCCCTTTTTTGTATGCTACTTTTTAACATAATCTTTGAAAAAAAAATTATAAAACAGAGATCGTTGGATAATTGTCTCGGCCATATTCTGTAAATACCTGATAATGAGGTAGTGTTGTTAATTAATGATAATATAAGTCAATATAAGAAATCTGGACATTTCTAATTCATTAAAGACATATGTCCACCTGTTTCTAAATATATTATCCCTTAAAATTTTAGTCCACAAGAAGTAAAATAAAATCCTCACAAATTAGAGTAATAATATTGTTTTTAAATTATGCAATTCTTACCACCTGTCAGAATAATTTTCAAACAGAAATCCTTTACCTTTCATATATCTCTTTAATATATAGTCTGTTTTATATGATGTATAACTTTGCTCTGTATTTAAAGTATTATATGTGATTTTTCATGCTAGAGTAACATTTTAAATGATTCAGTATTAAGGTTTTGTTCTTTTTTTAAATTAAATTTGAGGTGACATTGGTTAATAAAATTATACAGATTTCAAATGTAAAATTCAATAATAAATAATCTGTATTTGCATTGTGTGTTCACCACCCAAAGTCAAATTTTTGTCACCATATATTTGATACCTTTTTAATTATCATCATATTTACAATATTATTGCACCTAGTAAACAATCACACCCCACCGATTTTATGTCAAGTGTTTACACTAATAATTAGCACTTTGATAATGCATACAGATTTTATTTTTTATGATTTCTCTTCTTATCAAGTCATTGATCTCAAAGGATGAGCTGTAATTTAGAAGGGCCCTTAATAAAGGAAAAATCAATAATTTTTGAAGAGATCAAGAATGCCCAACTTCTTTTTATTACATTTCTTAAAAAATAATACAATTTCTTTAAATTTAACTTAAAATTATAATATTTAATTTTTAGAAAGAATAGTAAGATATTCTAACTCTGAGAGTAATTGATTTAATGTGTCAAGTCATGAAATTTGATAGTATCTCTTCTCCAAAAGCAGGTAAATTACAGATGAAAAAGTTTTGCTTATGTCTGACAAAAAATGATTGCTCAAAATAATTAAAGTTTTATATTATCTTCCCAGAATCACCAGAGCACATCAATAGCCTTTTCTAGTTAGCAAAAATATTGCAACTTTTTTAAAACATGCTTAACATGCATGCATAAATGTCCTATATATTTTTAAATTTAAAGTGCAGAAAATATTAAATTATATTGACAGTGGCTTAAAAATATATTGAACTATATTAAATTCTTGGATAACTATTAGGTAAAACCCCAATATTTCTATAAAAGTTCTGAATTCAAAAGTAGTTTTTAAAAAGCAAACCCTCTCTGTGTAACAAAAATGTTTAAAAAGCAAATGAAAACATTGCATCATTATATATTTTAATAAATTAAATTTCTGAGTAGAAGTAAAGGCATAGTTGGATAGGCAGGGATTCAATAAAATTATGTTGAGCTTTTACTATGCTCTGGATACTAGGAAAATGATAGTGGACCAAAAACTCATGAAATTTGCATTCTAATGTGAGAGACTGACATTAAATAAATAACAGGTGCACAATAGTATACAGTTTGAGAGTTGAAGAAGTCATTAATATCAGCCCTGCAGCTCTTAGAAGCACATGCATAGAAAATACTATTTATTTTTAGTCTGACTTCTCTACCAAACCCTAGATTTATATCAAACTGCCTAATCAAATCTTCATTTGAATATCAAATAAATCATTTTATTGGATACACCTAAAACCAAATTCTGTCTTCTCCCAAAATCTGCCCTATCCACAACTTTCCACATCTCTGCTGTTATATTGCTGCCAAGATCCCTCATCCGCAGAGGCAATCATTCTCCGAGATGCCAAGAGTGTTGGCTGCTTAGAGATCACAGCTGAGTCCTTCTCCCGGAATTTCCTGATCCAAATAGATGGGAGCTGCCAAGATTATGCCCCATCCAGAAGTAGCTTACATTCAATGAATATTGAGTGTAGGTGTAAAAAAGCGCAATTCTCTTGCCTGAAGCTCTGAGACTCCAGAGTTCTTAGTAGCATCAGCTAAGACCTGTGTGTTGTAACTGAACCATGTTTCAACTTCTATCTCTGCTCTTTCTGCTCCCTTTATTCTTTACAGTAGTTTGTCTCCCACAATAAACCACCTGGGTGAAATATCCATTCGGATTCTATTTACTAAAGATTTTGACTAAAGAAAGTTAATCCTAAATGTGGTCCTAAAAAGCAAACTTTAAAATGGGATTTGGGGCAGAATCACCAAATGGCTGACTGGCATGAAAATGTTGTCACTGGTGATAGATAGTACTGACAGTCTCTGGCAAACTCTAGTGGTGCCATTGTTATACATTTCATAGATGTAGAATAATCTTAGTGAAAGAGAATGTAGTCTTGTATACAAGACATCAAACATTTGAGAAGTTAGAAAGAATAGTAATTATGCAGGACAGTGAATGCATTGGAGAAAAACAATGAAGGGCTAAGGGTAATTAATGAGTAATTTAAGATGAAGAGTGAAAACGAAAAAGCTTTCTTGGCAGTACATAAAGAGATCCTCTTCTCCTAGAGCTAAAGGACAGAAAAAGCTGAAGATAAGGCTGAGGATCGAACTATAAGAATAGCAGAATTCCAGAGAAGGTTTGATTTTCAATCCAAACCCTAACTGGTGAGGAAGGGAAGCTGAGACTTAGGATGTATACATCTGACTTAATGTGCTTGAAAATATGCAGTTGTCATCCATTTCCCAGATCTTGACTGAAGATGATGCAGAGGTCTCTTCCTTGGAAGACAACACATGCACTCCCAAGGATTCCCCTCTATCTTCCTTCTTGGTCACCAGGTCAAGAAATATGGTTGAGCTATACCATATCCCAGGGAACACTGAGATTCCCATGGTAAGAGGGTCATATACCCAGAAGGAGTATAAAAGTGGAGTACCTAGCCAACATACACAGCAAGCAGAAACTAGCTATGTGTTTATAGAAATGGATTTTCAAAATGATGATCTAGAGAAAGGGGACATAAAGTCGGACAAAGGAGTTTATCGATATTGGAGCACTATTCCATAATTCAGTATTTCATTCTGTGGCAAAGACCCCAGAAAAATGAAGATAATATGTTACTGCTAGGTTGGGACTTGGAAGCCGAAAGGCTGTTGAAAGTGACCCACCTTAAATGAGGTTAAAATGCCAGAGTAGCTGTGACAGATGGTAGAGAAAAAAAAATCTCTACGCCTTAGAGAAGTATGCATATTACAGCATAGATACTATGTAACACCAGGAAGTTTCAGCAATTATTCTCTGGAAGGCCCTAGAATATACTATTTTCCAAAGAATAGGTCTCTCTCCTATAGATAATGGCATCTCCGGGGGAGATACTGTTACTAAACTCGGTTCACTGATAGCCATGGCATGATAGGATCTTGGTCTGATAGAGATCAAGTGATAATCTCTGCCTTCAGAGCAAGACAGGCACAATAATGAAAAAGAGCAAAAAATTTGAAGGCAGCAGGAAGGCCTGACTTCAAAGAACCATGAAGACAGTTCATAGAACATAGAGTAAGATAGATGGGTAGCCAACAAATATATCACTACAGTAATATAAAATAAAGAAAGAATGAGTAATTGGCATTTTGAGTGAAGCTGACCCAATAAAAAGTCAATAGAAATATCATATTTCTTATTTTGTTTGTTTGTTTGTTTTTTAACATCCTTCCTCTTATAAAGAGAAGATGACTAATGGCAAACACCAGTGGACTACTACAATACTAACCCCAATTGAAGCTACTATGGCAGATATCAAATCTTTGAAAAAAAAAAAGAACAAAGACTCAGGTACATAGTATGGGGTCATTGATCTGACAAATACTTTCTTTTTTTACCTCTCACAGAGAATCAGAAGCAGTTCACAATCACATAGGATGTAAAATATAGTATACATTTACAATTCACAGTCTTGTCCCAGGCTATGGTTAACCTTTCTGCCCTCTGTTATAATATAGACCAAAGAGATCTAAACCATCTAGACATTCTGTAGAATATAGCATTGGTCCAGTCTCCATTTCATCAATGCTAGAATGTTGATCAGACCTAATGAACAAGGAATGACAAATAAATTGGAAGCCTTGGTAAAACATATGTACTCCAAAGGAAGAGAGATAAATATTATTAAGATTCAAGAGACTGCTACATCAGTAAGTATTAGGGAATTTAGTGATCTTCAGGATGCTGGGACATGACCTCCAACCTAAAGAATATATCATTGCATCTCACATCTGCTAGCACTTAAGGAGGACACACAACACCAAATAGGCTTCTTTGGGTTCTGAAAGCAGTCTATTCATATTTGGCAATACTTCCCCAACCATTCACTGAGAGACAAGAAAAGCTGTCATCTTTGAGAGTGTTTCATAGCATGAAAGAGTTCTATAGCAGGTCAAAGCAACCCTGCCACTTGAGTCATATGATTTGGCAAGACTTATGGCACTAGAGGTACCCCTGGTAGAAAAAAAAAATGCTGTTTAGAGTTTATGGCAAACTAATAGAATAACAATCTGAGTAAAAACCCAGACTCTGACAATAGCTTATGACGTTTTGCATGATCTGTCCTCTGTCCTCTCTCTCACCTCATTTTCTGTTATTTCCCTCAACACTATCCATCCATTCCAGTCACACTGGTCTCAGTACTGTTCCAGAAATGCTCCCAAAGCAGAGTGTTTGCTAATGCCTCTGCTGCTTGGAAGGCTCATCTCTCAGATGTCTGCATGACAGTTACTTCACTTCCTTTAAATATTTGCTCCAAGTCACCTTATTAATAAGGTCATTCTTGTATTACAACCTGCTGTCACCCTTTATACCCCATACTCCCAATTCCCATTATTATGTTACTTTTTTCTCTTTTAAAACAATACACGTTCTAATATCCTCAATATTTTACTCATTTTTAGGTATTTTTACCTGTTCCCCATCCCCATTTACTGCTAGGCAAAAATATTTGTTTTATTCACTGATATATCCCAAGTGCCTAGAACAATTCTTTGGCATTAAGTAGGTGCTCAATAAATTTTATAAAAAGAATTGATAGAAAAGAAAATCACTACTTTGATTAAAACAGCCTTTGAAATGATAGTCTTTACTTCTGCAAAGTATTGAAGACAGGATTAATAAATAGTATATACATCTGAATTATTCCTAATGGCATTTTTAACCAGAGTAGAAATAAACAATTCAAGCTTATTTGAGGTGATATTGTTACACTTGATAAAACAATGATATTCTAAAATAATTTGTCCTCTGAAACTCATTAACATCTCGAGTTTCTTCTTCAACTACAGCACAACATACATGTTACTGCTCATAATGATGACTTGTGATTCATAAAGGAAATGCTGCTAAAATATATTCCATGTGTACTCTTTAATAATTTGGATATATAACATATTTATTCATTATACTTCATTTTGCATAATTGAAAACAGTTTGAATGGTAAGAAGTATCACTGGTTAATTTCTGTTATTTAGAAAATACTAGTGCAGATTAGCATTTTCACCTGTAATTCTAAATAAGAAATGCACAATGTCACACTGTAAAATCTAAATTATCAATGTGTAGTTTTCCAGTCTGTGGATTATGTGCATTGTGTACCATGTGTTTCAAATCACAGAGAAACTGTTCTGCACTACGCAGAACATTTCTAACTGTCAGATTCTGTCTCTGTCTCTAACCTCTACCTATCCTGGTGCTCTCACATGTGTAGGTTACCACCTGCAGATTCTGGAATTGGCAAGAATCTAAGACTAATTCAGTCCCAGCAGATTCCACAAGATATATTTTCATCCTGAGACAATTACTTAATAAGATCATAAGTTAGTCCTAGGGAGGCCTTAGATACAATCTAATTCTTTGGTGTATAAGCAGAGCCCTAAGCGGACAGCTCTTCGTATCAAAGAGGGGCACAGAGTGTTGACTTGAAAGGTTAAACTCTCAGGTCTCCTTTAAAAAGAACATCTCTGCTTTACTTCTATTACTTGGGGTTCTATTTCGGACAGTTTTTTTCTTTTTTCAATAAGAGTTTCCAAGATTTTTTAAAAATTGAAAACACTACCAAGTTTTACTCTTTACAGATAAAGAACCAAAATTCCAGAGTGGAGAGAGCCCCATGATTTAAACACAAATGTTCTTTTGTTTAATTCGTGCATGAAACCATTTTTTTATACTGTAGTCTAAGTATTGGAAAGGTTCTGTACATTTCCTGAGGTTAATGATACAGTGCCAATGAAAGTGGTGGAAAAGTCTTTGGAATTCATAGTTTTAACATGTAAAATCAAGGAAGTTTCAGGTTGTAAAAGCCAAAACCAAGAGGAGTAGTGCAAAGCCTCGAGGGTCAATATAAGCAGACCTGTTAAGGTATAGGTGCTATTCTAAAATATCTGGTTCTGAATTTTCTTTAGAATTCCAACTGTCTCCTTGACCTTAATTGATTATATAAGAGGATTATCAAACTTTAATGCGCCTTCTCCAAGAAAAACCTTATTTTTCTCCTTCAAATTTTCCTCTGTCTTTCCCAGCTCTGTAATTAAAACTTACAGACCCAGAAGCTCAACCAGAATATCTAGGGTTTATCCATGTTTCCTTCTTTTCTCAGGTCCCATTGAATACATATGAGGACCTGATACAAATATATATTTGTATTTTCTCCATTTTTACTAACCTACAACTAGTTCAAAACCACTACCCTTCTGCAACTGAACACTGCAAAGTCCTTTAGTAGCTAACTCTGCTTTTATTCGGCATCTTATTCTGTCAACTATTCTTTATATAGTAAGGAAATCTAAGTAACCAGCTATTCTCAAGTACGTCATTTTATTTTAATTTTGGGGAGATTATATTCATCATTATTTGGAATTCATTAGTATTTACTTAATGTTTAATGTTTGCCTGCTTGTATCACTTACTAAAACAAAGGCTATGGGGTTCAGATCTGTCTCATTCTAACTAGCATCTAGAATATGGCTTAGAATATAATAGGTGCTCGATAAATATTTGCTGAGTAAATGAGTAACCAAAAAAAAATCAAGTTATATAATGTTATAATCATAGCTTGATGTTTTTAAAGTCCTATTTTCTAATGCTTTTATAACCATGTCGATTCTTTCTTAACACGACCAAGTTTACAAATCACAACATAAAACGTGCAACGTTTAAAATACTGCCAGATAATGGCGCTCATCAACTCCACTGAGGAGGAGGTGGCCATGCGCAAGCTGAGGCAATCCTGTAACTCGTGGTCAAGGACGACGAGGATGAGGAAGGAGATGACCTCATCCGTCACCACCACGTGAGTGGCAGCCACCAATGAGGCCGCGCCCTCACTGGGCGCCAGCCAGGCCCGGGCCGCCTCTCCCAGCCTCCCCACGCCAAATCTTTTCATTGAAGAGTGTTTTGGAACTTGAACAATATGTGTATTGCCAGATAGATTATCATTTGTTTTCAGCCAGTGGCAGATTAAACAGATTCTGATGATTAATGTTGTTATTATTTTTTTAAACAGAAAGAGATTCTCTCCCAAAGACCACCTTATGTTTCCATTTTGAAGGGGCACTACATGGTAGACGAAACATTAATACCATGTATATTGCGTTAACATTCCCCAACTTTTGGTTGTACTTTGTTTTTTTAAAAAAATTATGTGTTATACATGTTAGTAGTAATTTTATTTTATTTGAATAGCACATCTAACGATGCCATGAGTTTTCACTGCCAGTATTGGCACTTGGAACCTAAGGCATAATCATTTGGGGGACTATGTACAGAGTTAAGAAAAGAAAAGTTAAAATTAGAAAAAATATTGTATGACTTGGAAAAATAAAACTTGCTGTGTTTGAAAGATTGCTTAACCCAAATGATCATACTGATTTCAGGGGTTAAATCACCTGCTCAAGATCTCATAGCTATCTAGTGCCTTACCTAGAACTGGAACTAAGGACCTCAATCAAAGTCCAGGGCTTCATTCCAGCCTATTATCTACTCTATGCATTTATTCATTCAACCCATTTATTGATCATCTGCTATATTTTAAGCAAAGTACTAAATACTACAGAGTATTGCAGAAATACTGAAATTAACAGTTGTCTATAGTTATAGAATAGATAAAGAAAAATATATTTCAAAATCTGTTTGTTACTAGTCAAACTGCTTGGCTGAATGCTGACTCTCTGAATTATACATCTCACTAATTTGGAAAATTTTCTTCTTTCCTGACTACTGGCTCAGTTTTTCTCCACTTCCTGACTTAGTGACTGCTTGCCAGACAATTGCTCCAATTACTAAGATATTTTGTTACATACTTTATATACATTATTATATTTAATATTTGTCAAACCAGTAAATTATACATTATAAATCCTATTTTTTAGGTGATGAAATGGAGGTTTATGCTCTCTAGCTAGTAAGAAGTTGAGCTATGTTTTTAACTCCTAGCTTTATAGCTTATGCCTACACTCATTCAGTTATACTAGTCTTTCTTCTGATTATTTTTCCTTGATCGTAAGTACTAAGTGTTTTCTGATTTTTAACTTCATCTACTTTTTTTTCACTCTGGAATCTATATAAGGAGTTTTTTGTCTCTGGATTTGCACTGTCGTTTTTAATACAGGTTTTTAAATTTAATTCCCTGTCTGGGCATTTTTTTTCCCAGTCTATTTCTGTAACCTTTCCCCCACAATCATAGTTTGTGACCAAGTGCTGCCAATAACAGTTATCTAAAAGATATTTTTGGATGTACCTAGATAAAATGTCATTTTAGTATGAATATATACAAAATAATTATAAAGATGAATGATCTAAGAAAATATATTTAGTTATTTTTACAATACACATAAATAACTAGGTTCCACTGACAGTAATTGAGAGGAGGGACCAAGACAGAGAAAGATCGCCTTTCTGTTCTAAAAAACCCACAGTTATTCGTTATTGTTTATATTATAATTGTAAAAAAAAAAAAAATTGGAAGCATCGTTGAATTTTTTTCCTAATAGACTTGTCAGGGTGTACCTGGTGAATCCAGACTCTTTAAGATAAAAACAAAGCAAAGAGCTCTGGCCAACCTGTATCTAATTTGGTCTTTCACATTGCAGAGAGTAGGATAGATGAAGTCTCTGTACTTACATCTATTTTATTTTTCAATGTATCCATGGCATTGGGGTGAATATCTTAAAGCTCAGCTTTCATGACCTATTTATTTTTATTTGATAATTCAGATAATAGTTTTGCTGATTATTTACTTCCCCATATTAAACCTTCTCCGTGGCTTATGGAAACAATTCTAAACCTTGACTTCAGACCTCGACACTTGGCATGAAACATTATCACTCATAGTTCCTGCTCTCCTTAGTAAAAGAAGGAAGATGCTTCCATGTTAGAACGATGATATTTGCAATGGACTTAAGAATTATTTTCTCTCACACTTTGAGAGCAATGGAAAGAAGCCTTAGTCTTATAAATAACAAAGAGAAGTGGTTTCTTTATTTTCACATGTTATAAACGTAGTGAGTGATCAGGAAAACAATTTACTATTTCTACTTGTTTTTTCATTAGGCTACTGCTCTACATCTTTAAACTTGGTGTTCTTAAAATAGTAGTAAAAAATAAATAACTACAACAACAAGAACACTTGTACTCACAGGCTCCCTTTATAGAGATAAATGCAGATAATTCTTTAAAAATAAAAAGAATATTCTTTTGAATTATCTTGTATAGCCCAATTCATTCGTCTGATTAAAACTCCCTTAAAATTCAGTCAAGTTTGAAACCTCACATAGTAATATTAAAAATTAAATAAATAAATAAAAATACATGTCCTCCATTAATTTAAATTAATCTTATTCTTTCCAATTTATTTGCCATTATTTAGACATATACAGTCAGAAACATATATTTACGTTAACTAACTTATGAATAATAAAGAAGACAATTTAAGGTTTCCTTTATAAAAATTGCCAAATGAACACATCAAACTGAAGACCTAGGTTATATTATTTTAATGATACTTATATGAGATTTATCTTAAATATATCCAGTTTCACACCAAGTAGCTGGATAATTCAATAGCCCACCTGCAGAAGGTTCTTAGCCACATAAAACTCAGTCAAGACTCATTTCCTATTCACTTTTAAAAGCAATTAGGCATTGATTTTAATGTTTAAAGTCAGCTTGAATTCCAGGTACCCAGATGCCTAATTTTTATGCTGGATTTTTATAAGAACATGGTTCAATTTATGAGTTCATGTGAACAAGTTCTCGATTTGATTTTTGGAGAAACAGACAAAATTTTTGGGTCCAAGTATATGTGTGTATTAGTACTTTGTTATCTTGATAAAATTCTGATAAAATTCAGGATCTCATTATTTGTTTGACAATTAGTATATCACATAGACTTGCAATTTGTTTTTTTTTATACTTAATATTTAGACTGATACATGTACCTAAAGTAGTAATAGCACAATACTTAGCAGAAATATTAAGTTTTACTTTATTGTTATCTTCAAATCATATAAGGAGAATTGGTAGGAAAATTACACTAAAATTTTAAGCAAGGACATTTGCGAAACTGGAAAACAACTGAATTCAATTCTAACCATATTCCTACATTAAGTTAATGGAATCTAGCTAGAAACCAAAGTTTCTATTCCATTGAATCAACTATTGTAGTGTATGATTATTGTTTCAAGCTAGAAATCATACTGCTTTATAATTAATGAGGGAAAGTTTCTATTCTTGTTTCATTCGGGGCTTAAAGACATAAATAGAGACCTGCAAACCTTACTATTTTTGGACTTCTCACAAAGACAGAATTTGAATGAATATCAGAGTCAATACAGGAAAACAAGTTTCTAATGCTCTGTACCCACTCCTGAGTAGATAGCAAAATCTAAATTTTACTTCCTGCACTGTAAAACAGTACTTTGTTTTATTCTTGAATTATGTCTTATAAAAACATCAAAGGAAATGTCATTATGTAAAACGACAATGCCTTCCAGCACATGGCAGAAATAGTACTAATTGCTAATACTAAATTGCCTGAGAGTTAATAGATGTGCACTGCAGTTATAGGTCCTAATTCCCTCTGCTGCTAGATGAGTTTTAGCATTTGTGATCACCAACTGGTATATTCCTAGGTAGTTATAGTTGATTTAGATATGGAGGCTCAAATCTGGGCCCAAACAATTTCTAAATGCAGTAAAATCATTTAGTTATATGTTGAATTTTATATTTTATAATAGAAGTAAAGAGTATGCTACCTACATGGAAATACTATAAGAATAACATTTAGAAAAAAGATGTTTATTTCTATTACTATTTATTTATGGGATTAATTCATATAATGATACCTTTTATTCCAACCCACAGACATCTATTTCTTCTTCCATTGTTAAGGGCCCAGTGATCCCTTTTAATTTTAAACAAAATTCAAAAGAAAGTTGATATCTCAAAACTCAACAAGCTTATATGTAAACCCCATGATAGTAATCTTAATTATCCTGCTAATTCCTCTATTCCCACGCTGATTCATTTCTCAAATTAGTAGACGGTAGAATTATCTTAATATCAGATTGAATGTCTACAATTTATTAAACCTGGTTAGCATTTTTACTAATTTTGGGGTTCCAAAGAATGCTTTCTATAATTCTCTAATAATGTTGCAAGGGAAAAATTGTACATGGCTCTTCCATTCAACGAGAGGCATTTTCTTACATAATATTTTATTTAAAAATATACATTATATACCACCTTGTAATAAAGGTAGCTTTTGAAGCACTGTAAAAAAAAAAAAGATGAGAATTGTTGATATCATAGAGTTCAGATATAATATTTAAATATAATAAATATATAAAATAATTATTAAATATTTATCATATATTATTTATATGGTATTATTATAGGTGTTACAAAGGAAATCATGTATAAAATACAATCCTGACATTGAAGAACTTACAATTGCATTGAAGAGGAGATATATCTGAATACATAATTTAACATGACAGTTAATACCAAATTCCAAAAGACATACTTTATGCTAGAGATATTAAAAAATGAGATTAATGTCTTCTATGTGGTGGCATAATACCATTTGTTTTCATCTCCAAGAGCAGGCTAGAGGGTTACTAAAAATGAGTTAATATTTTATTTTTGTTTATGGTTATAAATGAGTTAGGAAAGACACAAAAACAAAAATAGACGAGAGGTGCTAGATAACTAAGTCAGATAATTATTATAACTGAGGACTGAATATCACATTGGATGCGATTACGAATGCCTTGAACTATTTACTTCCACTGAGTGACTCCTGAGGTCACAGACATGAACAAAAGCAAAGTGGTCTGAGAGATCATAAAAAGCCATTTAGATCATGCTATGAGTAAGATTTTAAAAATATAATTATAGAGCAGATATAGTATGGGGGAGAGATTTAATAATGTTTTAACTATTGGATTTCTTAAAGCACTTCATATTTTTTCTGTCTTACATAACTGTCATGGTTTACACATTTCTACATTTCTTCTTCAAAGCTCACAACCTCACAATAACCCTTTCCATAAAAAGAACAGTTACTACTACTACAAGTTTTTTAAATAACCTAAAATCAGAAAATTTAATGACATCACAGATAAATAGCCAAAATTTTATTATAGACATTGACTGGGATACATTCCCCTCTTAGAAATAAAAGCTTAAAACAATCTTAAGGTCTTTTAACTACGTTTTTCTCTTTGTCCAGTGTTTCAGAATTAATGAGTGACTAATAGCAGTCATAAGAAGTGGGTCAGCTAAACAACGATATAACTTTGAAGGCAAGGACTCTTACAGCACAATAGGAAAAAGCAGAGAAAAAAATCTAGAATATTTCCTAGTAAACCTCTGATTACCTCTCAGAATCTACTTACAATGCAAATGAAAAGGGTACAGAGGATTCTCTAGCGTTACTCTTTACATTTAAACATGTGTCACTTCATTGCCAACACACCAGATTCACTATGAATAATAATGAGTGTCATTGGCAATGGATTTTGTACATTCTATAACCACAAGAAGTAAGTCAAATCCTTTTAAAGCCTAGAAAAAAAAATTAGTCCTTTACAAAAGAAGCATAGGGATTCTGTTAATCATTCCTGAATTGGGTTCATTTGTTCTCCTTTGTTACTTTAATATGGTAAAGATTTTCTTTATACTTTTGCAGTTATCTACCATATTATGAGTTGGTTGTGTGCTCTTAATTATAATTGAACGATATGACATTCTCTTTGTTCTGATATAATGTTGCACAGAATTTGTCAGTTATTTTGCTTACTTTCTAAGGACAGCATTACTTTACATTTGATTAAGTCAATGTGAATCCAGAATGTAAATATTTTATAGTTAGGTGTATAGAAAGCAGATTTTGGGAAAGCCATGAGGTCAGTAGAATAAGGAAATAGTGTAATCCAACATCATCATTCATGTATTCTGGTTCTCAAAGTTGTGAGAGCCTAAGCCCATTTTACACTATATTCACCCATGAATAAGGGCAGGATTAACATCCATGTACATTCAATGGGCACTTTTTCATGTACTATTGTAAGTTCTCTAAAGCAATACAGAAATTTAGAAAATTTTTATTCAAGATGCCAAAAAATGTTCTTGTTTTTTAAACTAAAAGGGACACTTTTAGATACTTGAGTCGTGAGACTATTTGGAACTACAAGGAGGAAAGTTTGTTCAATATTTATCTCAAAATTATTTATGTAAAATATTAAAAAGAATTTTAATGTCTAACATTGACCAGATGTCAAGTACATTATAAAATATCTAAAGTGGTGTAATCACATAGGAATTTAGTTTAAGAGTTAAGAAGGCAGGTCCTATTAGACTTTCTAGGGTCTCTTATAAACTATTCCCATATAATATCTCCCATGAACTCCTAATTGAGTGGTCTTGTTACTGGTTCTGGGGAGCCCTAGAATTCTTAGACCTCTGTTCTAGGCAATTGCATGCAACCTAATTTTATTGAAAGCAAAAGTACTCCCTTAGAAGGGAGAGTAGGCTGCTAAGAACAGTCAGCCTTGAAGGCAAAGTACACTCACTCTCAGAAGGAGAGAATAGGCTGACAAAAGTGGTCAGCCTAGAAGTACAAGGGAAAGTACACCCTCAGTTGGGAGAGCCAGCAGGCTCAAGAAAGAGCTGCTGCATTGTCCTGTTGTGGGTTTGGTGATTTTATCCAATAATCTAACTAAGAAGTGGAATATTCATAATTTGAATTGGTCCCTTTGTGGCAAGGTGGTTTTTTTTGTTTTTTGTTTTTTTTCCAGATTAAGGGAAACACCCCTTTTCTTACCGTGTTTTGGGTTTTTCAGAACTGTCATGGAGTCAAGTGAAATGATGGGTACAGCCCTAACCGCAATGTTAATTTATTATAATGATCGTATAATGAAGCAAAGGTGAATTCTAGGTCACATAAGCTGTCCTTCTATGCATGCCTACATTGGAGACCTTCTCTATCCCCTTTATTTTCCACGTTAGCAGAAAGTTTCAAAGCTATTGTTCAAGGCTGTTTTTTATTTTAGCAGCTCCTACTTCAATCTTGGACAAATTATTCTTTCTTTGCCTCGTTTTTTTTTCAGCCATTAAATAGAGATAGTAACTACCTCATAGGTTGTCAAAAATATTTAATGAATTAATACACATTAAGCTCTTGAACATTATTTGGAAGGTAATTAATACTCAAAAAAGATGAGCTATATGAGCATTTTATTAGAACTAATGAAAGTATCTTAATGATGTAGAAATAAAAATAAAGAAGATTAAAACAATTACTAAAATCTTAACTATACTTGAGATTATCACAGATGGTTTTATTTAAAATTTATTAATTTCATATTTTAAAAAAATTTAAGTATTTTTACAAATAAGTCAATATTTTACAATAAAAATTAGAAATTTCAAAATACACTTAACCGTTCCTTTAAGTGACAAATACCAACCCTACTATGGCCTGTCAGTTGACCATGGATTTCTATATCCTTTGTGGAGTTTTGGAAGCAGACTTCTTGGAAGACTGTTTCAGTCAGAATTAGCTGTGCTATGCTATGCTAATTAATTAATTAAACTCAAGCTGAGGGGTTTAAAACAAAAAATGTATTTTATTTTTACTACACATCTATTATAGGTCAGCAGGATGAGGAGAGTGTACTTTGCTCATCAATTTCTCAGGAACACAGGTTGAGGAAGCAATCACCATTTCAAATTTCCACTGATGTGCAAGAATAAGAAAAGCTCTAGGCAACTCTGTATTTGCAGTTAAATGCTTTGTCTGGAAGTGTGGCACTCACTTTAACAACTTGTTGGGCAAAACTAGTCACATGTGGAGAAGGTGGAGTCACATTTTCACAAAAATGTGAAAAATTAGAAGCCTAAGGAAAATGCTTAGTAGTCTAAGATTTAAATGTCAATTGGCTAAAGATTCTATTATATCATGTCAGTATATCTATCAAAATAAGAGTCTCAGTAAAATTAAAAGAGAAATAAAAGAAGTAATATGACTGAAAAGAGTCTGGTGAACTTTACATTTAATGAAGGAGGCAAAGGGAAAATTTTCAATATGCCACCGATTTCTATACTTATGAATTTAAGAGCAAATGTCAAAAGTTATGCAGGAAAAATACCAATAGAAAAATATCAAGATTTTCTTTTTTTTTTCCTTTTTTCTTTTTCTGTCTTCTCATTCTGGAGCAACCAGTCATTTTATTTTTCTTACTTACTTTTCATACATAGTTGTTTACTTTCACCATTATTATTTCTAAGTAGTTTTAATTACATATGCAGATTAGAATTCTTAATCCCAATGTTAGTCAGATAGATATGAGCAACAGAAAATGAAGGCCCCACCCAGAGACCTCCTTGAAACAACCACTTAAAAGTTAAAAATTACCTTTACATTCTGGAATATGAGGAAGTAAAAACTGCGAAAACAACCACTAGTTTTGCCCAGTCACAAGCATGTGTGCAGTTAGTACTTGTACTTACCTTCCTTGACCTAGCCTAATCATACTAGCATTGCAATATCATACAGCTGCCCAGAAGTTCATGAATCTAATTATAACAGTCTGAATTCTGGGTAACCATATGAGCAGTAAAAAATGGTTATTTAACAGCAGGATGTAAATCAGTATGACCTCACCTGCCAGTTGTCTAACATGGCCTCTGTAACCACCTATCACAGCCATAATATAAGGTATACTTCTCGAATTTGGTGGATCTGCTTCTGTCTCCGGCATAGCCTGTTTCTCTCTTGAAACATACTTTAATAAATCTTACTTTCCCTAAACTTCACTGATCTGTAATTCTTTTCTGAGTTGGTGGAAAGAACTGAGCTCTTCACTACCCCCTAGCAGCGACACTTATAATACTTTATTTCTAATGAAAACTAAGAAGTAAGCAATTATGAATTATCTGTGACACTAGAATTCCATGGCTAAAAACATTTATAAATACATTTTATAATTTCTAAATGTATATTCTTTCTCATAGTAAATTCAGTGTGACACAAAACATATTTACTAATGGACCCAAATACTTTTAGTTCCTCTGTAAAAGGAAGACCACTTAGATAAATCTGTGTTTAATAATTAAAATTTCAATATTTTACTATATTTGGAAATGATCTAGATATTTAATGAATATCCATCATTTAACTTAGCATAATTTTAAGATTTTAAGTCACCAAAAGATTTTGGACATGATTTTAATTATTTTACATATGTAAAGCATAATTATTATTTAAAAGTTCATTTATAAATTTGTATCTTAATCACAACTGTTTAACTTACTTGTTCTGATAATTATGTTTAGATGACTCATGAAAATTTTATAAGACATTAAGTGGCTAACCATCATCTTAAATTCTCATTCTCACTAACAAATTCTGTAACAGAGATAACTTGACCTTACTTGACTTTTAGTAAATCTCAGTAGAATAAAAGTATTATATTTAATGTTCATAACTAAAGACATGCCTGTTTTAATCAAACTAGCACACTTAAACTAGCTTTTATTTACCAAATGTTAGTCTAGATTATGTGAACTTGTAAAATGTTTGGGTTAGTTTCTATATTTCTGTGAGTACACCTGATTTATATGAATGCTTGTTTGTTTCTAAGCCAATTAAATAGAGCTCTTTATAAATTAATTTTGGCAATACCTCCTGGAAGTAGAAAAAAAAAACAAACATCTATAACATACAAACAGACGCATAGAGACTTTACAACGTTCATTTTAAAATTGTAGCCATGAGACAGGTACAGTAGTTCAAAACTTACTAGTTTATAAAATAATAGTTGGATCCAAATCATATTCTAACAGATGGAATAAGTTAAATTTACCTGTCCAGATGGCTAAAGCTTTTTTATATATTTATGAAAAAGATTTCATAGGCCTAGTTTTCAAATAGCCTTTTCTTTTTTTTTCTTTTTTCTTCTTTCTGGTAAGAATTACTTTGTTTCCTAGAGAAAATCCAGATAGAATATTTACATCTCAAAAGACCAAGAGAAAGAATATAAATTCTACCTAGAAGGATTTTTGTTCCCTAAATCCAGATTTTTACAGTATATATAAACCTTTTGTGGTAATCTGGGGAATTTTGGAGACTGATAAAAAGAATAGATTGCTTTTAATTGCTTATAGAACTGCACTCCTATTCTTGTAAAGACTCATTTGTAATGATATCAAGGGGCCAACATATTCTAGCTACATTATCTTAAATTTGCTTCTTTATATCAGAGAGAATATCTTCAACCAGCTGTTTGCTTTTGCAGTTTCTCTTTCCCTCTGGATACATAGTTTTATTTAGCTTAGGGGAGAAGGCCTAAAAAGAATTTTCCTATTAGGTGCTAAATATTAGTTTTCAATTTGGCCAATTTTTAACCACAGAACTACTTTTAAAAAATCGTTTTAAATATCTTATATTTAGAGTTGGGTCAATCTGTCTAAAATCAAAGGTGGTGCCAGCTGATTGATGTGTGAGGTCATTTTGATTGACAATTGGGTGTTAGATAACCTATTGTCCACTGCGCATGTACCTTCCCAAAATTCAGTCTGTTATAATTAGATTCATGCACTTCCAGGCATATCTGTGACATTATAATGATGGTATAATGAGGCCGAGGTAAAAAGGTCAGAGTACTCTTTCCTGCACAAATGTTTGTGGCTGGCCTAAACTGGTTGCTATGTTATGGTCATTTATTTTCTTGTACTCCGGGATGTAGAGGTATTGTTATATGAAAAATGAGTTTTTTTTCTGGGAGGTCCGAGGTGCAGCCTTCTGGGTTAGTCCATCAATCTTGTTTCTATGGTTACAAAGCTGGGCCTTTGCTCTCGTTGCTCATGAGTACTAACTACCTAACAGTAGTACTGAACAAACCACTTGGATGTAAGAGGCATCCTCAAAAAGAGCACAAAAGATACTATCCTCTCAAGATCCAGAGCTACTCCAAAAGATAACCAAATGACACAAATAGTATACAAACCACATTTCTGTTCAGTCATCTCTAGTCTCTAATAGAGTATGACCGATATATCCGTCCAGCCACATCTTGAGGCTCTATAACCTGATGGTTACTACACAACAAGATAAACAGAAAAGCAACAGCTGTCCCTGGAGGAGAAAAATCAACAAAGGATGGATATCCCAAAACAAAATTCACAAAAGTCTGCATTTGGAAAGGAAAGGCAATGTGAACTTTTATTTTCCTCTCTCAACTTGGCACTACAGAAATCTGGTAGAGCTGACTCTGGTAAAAATTGTCACTCATATCTGACTTCTGCCAGCTTTCTCAGGATCCCATCTGCAGGCTCCAAAGTTAGTAGGGTTGAAATTTGAAAATGTAGCCCAATAGCTACCAGAATTCAGCTAGGTTTTCCATTAATTTTAATTTTAGTTTCCTCTTCTCTGTTTAAGGAAATAACTGGTACTGTAAAAGCACACAAACTTCATTTCTCTTATATATATATATTCTCTGATTCAGCTGGTTTTGCCCAGATAATGGCATTGAGAATCACTTGCTTTGCTTCCCCCACTCCCACTGCCTTACCCTCTGTATGCCTTTAGGACATAATGTTAAGCTAGCTTTGGGGCATAAGATTACCTGAGCCTCAGGTCTATAATCATGAAGACAATGGGTTTCAGGTGGATTTTAGGCTAAGAATAACATCTTGGCTTTAGATGTGTTTCAGCCCCAGGCCCACTGAGGCACTGAGGCAGAACAGCCCCACTGATCATGGGACAGGGGAATTTTCTTTCCGCAATAGTTGTACACTTCTTAGGTCACTTGTATAATATAAAAATGTCTTTGGATTATTTATTGATCTCATGATGCTTGACAATAATCTGGAATAAGCGATGTGAAGTCTCAAGTAAATTCATGGGGCCAGTTTTGAAAAAAAGAAAATCTATAATCTAAGTACTATATCATTACAGAAACACATTATATCTGTTGGCATAGCATTTTTATTCTATACATGATCAAGTTTTTCAGAATATGGATGTTACAAATGTTAGATAGGTAGGCATGAGTGACTAGGGAATGAAGGCCTCTCCCAAAGACCTCTCTTAGGACCTACCTAAAAAAACCATCTTATGGCACAAAAGAGTGAAAAAAAACATAAAATAGCTGCCGGTTTCGTCCGGCCACAAGCTTCTGTACAGTTAGTACTACCCTAACCTTTCCGTAACCTTAGCCTTATTATATAACATCAATATAATATCACATATATGCCAGGAAGTTCATGAATCTAATTTTAAGAGACTGAATTCTGGGTAACCACATGCACAACTGGCAAAGGGTTAATATAATAGCCAAATGTCAATCAAAATGACCTCACATGTCAATCATCTAGCACCACCTTCGTAACTTCTTACCATGGCCTTAATATAATGCAGACCTCTCCATTTCTACAAGGCTGCAGCTTCCTTGGCGTAGCCCTTTTTTTTTTTCTTGAAACGTACTTTCAGTAAATCTTATTTTTCCTATATCTCACTGATCTGTAATTCTTTACTGTGTCAGAGGAAAGAACAGAGGACCCCTCAGTTCCATCAGGGCAATGATGGATTTTAGATTGCCCCAACGGTAATACAGCTATCACCGCTTTAGTGACAGGTCCATTCTATGAATCTTTGATTATATTTTTTTACACCTCCGCTTCCATTTTCAGTTCAAATTTTACTCGTTTTTTTATTCAGAATTTTTCCTTTAAAGTTAAACATCTTTATCTCACTCACTAACAACTTTCTTTACTCATGCTTCTCTGCCCAGTGCTCAACACTTACCCTATAAATCTGTCCTCAAAAATAAAAATAGCAGCCATGCTTTCTGGCTTATTTAAGAATATACAGTCTAGATAAATAGGGAAAACTCAGTACACCTGCACTTTATACTTATTTTTTATAATAGATATGCATCAGTGTTTTTATATAATATATGTAATATACCCATGTCACATACATTAGCATATACATGAATAAATATATGTGTATATATATGAAATCAATATTTTGAATATGTTTGTTTTATGTCAAGTGTATTTTTTTTCTTTTCACTTTTGACCTTTCTCTCCCACTTTCCCCCCCTCAACTCTCCTCACCTTTGTCAACCACCAGTCTGTTTTCCGTATTTATGATCTTGTCTTGTTTGTTAGATTCTACATCTAAGAGAGATCATGAGGTATTTGTCTTTCTCTGACTGATTTCACTTAGAATTAGCATAATGTCTTTGAAGTTCATCCGTGTTGTCACAAAAGGCAATATTGATACAATATTTCATTCTTTTTAATGGCTGCATAACATTTTTAAATGGAATACAATTTCTCTATCCATTTATCCATTGATGAATAGTTAGGTTGCTTACATATCCTGGCTATTGAAAATAATGCTTAAAAGCATTATGTATCTCTTTTCAAGTTTTAATTTTCATTATTTTTTTTTAATAAATACCCAGAAGTATAATTGCTGGATTATATGGTAGTTCTATTTTTAATTTTTTGAGAAAACTCCATACTGTTTTCCATAATGGGTGCACCAATTTTCATTTCCACCAACAGTATATAAGGGTTCCCTTTTCTCTACATCCTTGCCAATACTTGTTATTTCTTTTTTTTTCTTTTCTTTTCTTTTTTTTTTTTTTTTTTTTTTTTTTTTTTTTTTAGATAATTGCCATTCTAACAAGTATGTGATGGTATCTCTATGTTGTTTAGATAATTAGCATTTTCCTGATGATTAATAATGTTGAGCATCTTTTCATGTACCGTTGGTCATCTGTATATCTTCTTTGGCAAAGTATTTATTCAAGTCTTCTCTCCATTTTTAAATCAAATGTTTAGTCTTGAGGGTTTTTTTTTTTTTTTGGCTACTTATTTGTAAGCATTTTTTATATATTTTGGATATTAGCCCTTCATAAGACATATGATTTGCGAATATTTTCTTCCATTCAGCAGTTTTTCTTTTCATTCTGTTCATGGTTTCCTTTGCTATGCCGAGGATAATCTTTTTTCTAATGTCCTGGTTGATTGCAAATAAGATACCAATTTCTGGTCTAGTGTTTTGATGCTGGACCCTGAGGAGAATGCAACAGTGGAGGCCTAGGTATTGTTTTAAATTTTTGGCTTTGGAGCTATTGCTCCACTAACCTGATGGACTTTTGTAACAGTCTTGTAATCTCTTCAGTGTGGAAAGCAAATTCAGATAAAGGATTAGTAGACTGAATACTGAGAAAAGGATAGAGGTGAATAGTAAGAGTCATCAGTTTTGCACTATTTTGTTTTAGGTACTTCTATGTCTTTAACTTTTTATTAGTCTTTTGCAATGAATCTTTCAATAAGGCTATTTTGAGATACTGAAGCTTTTTGAGGAGTCTGCATACCAATTAAAATACCCATTCTGTTTGCTTTCAAGTACAATTTTTAAATGAAAAATCTTGTCAAATTGGAACATTCCCCATAATGACCACTGTAATGCTAGGTTACCTTAGTAAGATTTTTACCATTTTTGGACATATCTACAGCTTCTAGGGCCACAGTTCTTAGACATAAAATAAGCAGATGTGCCAGAAAGTGGCATGTGCAATTCTGTGAAACTTGAGGATTCCATTTAATTAGCTAAGCTCTGGTTATCTCGAACTAATTTAACATAGGAGAGTATGCTGCTAGGTTGGGGATTTTGTGATGTTTGACAGTGCACCTTGTTGCATAGACATTTTCCTGAGTTTGGCAGGTGATCTAGTGTTAATCTAACCTATATCATGATGAACATGTCCCAGCATGGTAGTAAGAGTTAGGTGGTAAGTGCTCTAACAGCTTTTAAATGGTTGATCCATGCCCACCAATTCTATGGCTTTGACTTTTCAAATTCCCATACGATAGATCTAGCATTCAGTTACTTCATATGCAAAATAGTGGAAACCAACAGTACCAAAGAACAGAACCGTGGAGACCAGCAGTAACCAACAAAACGGTACTGCAGATTGACCAAGAAAAGGCCTTAGGTGTGGCATTAACAAAACCGGGAGTTCCAAAATGAAACTATGAATTGAATCAACAGAACGTAATATATCAGAACTGTGAATTAATCAAGGGCTAGAGATTTGGGTTCTAGTGAACCGTCTGCTAGCTCAAGTTGACCCATTAAGTCCTTGACTAGAACCACAGACTAACCAAGGGCTAAGAACTGGTGTGGTTGGTGACCTTGGACTTAGCATAAGCAACTCCATTTTGAGCGTGTTGTCTGCTTTTTAATACCTAATACTGCTCTCTCTACTCACTTTGACCTCCTAGCTGTTCTATGCCTCAGGCTACTTGTACTTCTATTTCCTCTACCTAAAATGTTCTTCCCTCATATACCTAACAAGACTTACTTCCTCTCCACATTCAGATCTTTAATAAAATGTCACTTCCTCAATTAATTTTTTCTTACTACGCTATTTAATTTTGCAAATTCCAATATTTCCTTTTATGCAACTCCCCAACCTCCTTCCAAAACTTTGCTTATTTTTCTCTTTTGCACATACTAACATTTTCCATACCATATGTTAACTATTTACCTGGGTTTTTGCCTCATTTTCTCACCCAATGGAAGTTTCTATGGACATTGCTGATAAAATACTCTTTTGTGTTCAATGACTGAATTGATTGTTTATCCTCAACAGAAGTATTTTGAACTGTGATGGAAATATTCTTTTTTTAAATCTTATTCAAAGTTTAATATTTTATTTTAGAGTGTTTATGAATATTTATTTTAGCTGCTTCTACGGTGTTTGGTTTAATAGACAAAGAATAATTAGTTAAGTGTATCAATAAGAAGGTTGTAATGTTAAATAAATCAACTTGTTATTAATTTAGAAATGCCAAAAAGACCTCTGATATGGCAATCTTGAAATCAAAACTATAAAATAGCAGAAAAAAAATCACATAGTTAAAAATATAATGGTTATTTTTTTTGGAGCACTAAAAAGTTTATAAACTTTTTTTGTTTTTGCAATGTAGAACACAGTAAAATGCTGATAAAAATTATGTTGGTTTACACAAATGTTGGATTCAAATCCAGAGGTTCCTCATTTTACTTGTAAGGGGTTCTAAAGTGAATATATGTGGCCTTATAGTCAAATTCTCCTTTATGATTTTGTAAATTACCCTAAAACTATATAAAACCTAAGCTGTTGATTGATATTCTATATAAATAATAGATAAACTTATAGTATTTTGAAGAATACATATGTAAATTCTAAGGTTTAAAAAAATACATATAAGCAAGTGATCATATATAACTGAATTCAATTAAAAAAGAAAAACGTATGTTGGAATTCCACTGTTTAGATATAGGGCATTTATATTCTACACACTTGGATTATTTCCTAGAAAGTTTAGGAATGATTCAGATCTTTGGATATGATTCAGTGGAATAGAAATTTGAATAAAGTTAAAATACTAAAATGTAAATTTTTGCTGAATAATATCTTAAAATAACAAGAGTTTAATCACTTTGTATAAATATGATTTAAAAATCTTTCTATAAAACTGTATGATGTTTGACTTTAATCACCAAATTCTTACAAGTGATCATCAAAATTGATTTTGGTGTGACTGATCACATCAATGCTTACTTATATACAATGTTTTCAAAGATCTCTCTTGGTAATTAATAGGGCCTTTCCCCAAAGACAAAAAATATTAATTTCATATTTATTTGATATTAGAGCATTTTAATATAACGATGTTTATAGTTTCATTGAGGCTAGTTTAGTATATAGTTGTTTAATAATTTAAAGAGTTTCTTAAATAAGTCCATATTTTAAGGTATTTGCTCTGACTAAAATTAATCGAAAAATCTGTACTTCGAAAGGTTGTGAAATTTGCATTATTAGACACTAAAAACATAGGTTTTGATTTCATTATGTAATGCCATTAAACTTTTAAAAACAGAATTGCCATGTTAGTAGCCAAGTTCCTTTATAACACATTAATTTGAAAAGCCACATAAATTGTACACTCGCAACTTGGCACCTTAGAATATCTCTTCCAATCCAAACGCTGTTACCCAGAGTGTTCCATATAGATTTAAAAACTCATAAATATTTTAAAACTCAGCTGGTGGTCCCTGCATTTCCAAATGGTTCCATTCCCCATATATTAAAATTGTAGTAAGGTAGTACACTCAGAAAAGAGTAAGAAATAAATATATGTTAAGACCTCACAATATGTCAGATACTATACTAGGAACATTATATAGATTGTTAGCTTTAATCTGTACAAAAATTCTTAGAGATGATAAATTTATTCTAGTTAAACAGAAGACTAGATTAGAGGCAACACACTTAAACACAGGCTGCAAAAAAAGATCCTCAATCTCTGATTAGTTTACTGCTTTTGGTGTTTCTGCCATTAAGAATAATAACAGTAAAAGTGATGAAATGGCAGGCACTGGACAATGTGGCTTACCTACTTACATTATTTATTTACCCTCAATAACCTCGACAGATAAGTGCTAGCATTATCCACAATTATAGACAATAAAACTGAAGCTCAAGAAGGCTACATAAATTTTCCAAGTTCACGTATTTAGAAAATGAAAACATGAGAGCTCCTTTCAGCTCTCTGAAGCTAAAAATGCAACTTGTGAACCTATCAGCAACAGAGCACCACGGTTAACTTAGAAGATCCAGCTACACAGACCCACAAAGTATCGGAGAAAAACAGTCTAATACTTCTTACTGCTATGTGACCAGAGGAATGCCACTCTCTTCCTATTTAACAGGAAGAATTTATTCCTAAAAAGACTGTTATGGGGTTTAGGTAAGGAATTCACTTAATGTATTTAGCATACCATCACTGAGGAACCTTCACCCTATCCCTCCAACCAGCAGAGGAGTAATAAAAATACTTTCCCCATCAAGGTGAAGTCAAAGTTGTGTCTTAAGTTTTGCCTAAATGGACTGGGCTTAGAGTTGGATAATTGTTCAGAAAGCATAAATGCACCAGGGTGCACAATACAGAGAAAAATAAACTAAATCCACAAAACCCCAAGAATTTAAGTCATCTCATAATGATTGAAATACCAACCATCTGAGTTTAGAATTTCATTAGAAACATTACTAAAGAGTGTATTTCAATATCTCAATTGCATTTTATAATTAGAAAATCTATTTTTAGTAATATAATTATCTAAGTATAGTGAAAAGTGATTTTATCAGTTTATTAATTCTTCATTATGAATGACAATTCTTCATTATAAATTGACCATACAAAGCAAATGACAGAATTTCAGACAATAATGAGTTGTTTCTGAGATTAAAAAAATGTAATTATTGTTTTATTTACCCATAGTCACCATATTCCAAAATATTTAACATTTAAGCCTTCTTATAAACTGCGTAAAACAGTGAAAAATAATATAAATTTTAAGTGTTTATGAAAACAAAAACAAAATATTTCAAATAACTTTACATATTTTACACTACACTTCTTTAGCTAAGTGATTAATTAAATCTTTCCTAAAAACTAACCATTCTGTATTATGCAACAGTTGTCACAGAATATTCATTTATCATACTATTTTGGCTAAGTTGGTCTTTATTCTCAAAATAAATGACAATTAAAACAACACAAAAATTTGTGCTTTTCTATTTGAGACACACTATCCATTTTATTTTTTATAGTTAAAACCACGCTTTCATGGCAATGAAAATTTTAATAAAAATTCAATAAATATTTATCGAATTCCTACTAGAACAAAACATTTTGCCAGGTCCTGATGGGGATAGAAAAATTAATAAGTTTTGGTTTGTGACTTCTAAGATGTTACCACAGCATTTGTCTGGAATGCAGTTTATATGATGTGATGAAATGGAAAATTAGAATTAAAAAAAAGGCTAGGACCAGATCATTACAAATTTTCCATATTGTGATCAAGATTTTGAATTTTTTATGCCATCAGGAGATTTAGGATCAGACAGACCAGGTTTGAATTTACATACTTTCATCTGGTTAACAGTGAGGTATTGATAAAGTCACTGAAAGACATTCTCAGATAAGAAGTCACTCTAAGCCTTAGCTCGAAATAAGGATAATATCAACTTTCTTCTAGTATTTGCAGCCATTATCCTCCCACTTTTTCTTGGAAATTTCCACATTCTTAGAATATAGGATCCCTTCGTCTATTCACCTCATTAACTCCTACTCTTCTTTTAGGTGTCAACTAAAACCATATTCAGGACATTTATGCATGACATTACATTTATGATGTATCAGTTCCTCTTTTAAAATTTTATAGCATCCTATGTTCTTCCTTACTTGAAATTATATGTTTCTGTAATTTATTATATAAAAGAATCTGTAATCGTCAGAGAGACTAAAGCAACTTCCCTTTAGCTTATCAGTCATTTCCAGTGCTTAGAATAGTGGCTGCACATAGTAGATATACAATAAATATTTAGAAAATGAAAAGCAGAATTGTTAGCACTTGAAACCTTAGTAGGAATATATTTTGTCTTAACACACTTAATTTAGATTTGAAAATCTATGCTGAAGAATAACAAAGTTAATGAATAATACATTTCTTATCAAAAGAATATAAAAGAATTATTACTGTATTAATTGAGTCATATTTATATTTAAGATTTCAGATATAAATTGTATGTTACCCATTTGTGTGAGAGCGCTCTAAAAAATATTAATGAAATGATTGTATATCAAATAAAATAGAAACATTAAGAAGTTCATGGATTGACGTAATGAAATCTACAAAGGGGACATTTTACCTGAAAAGGCAAATTTCTAAGACAGTGCTCATGAACTGCAATAACATAATAATAATAAAGCAATAATAGAACATTTTGTTTATAAAAACTGTCCATGTCATGACCTACAGATTATAATTTTCAACCACCACAAATTAAATAAGTAAATCTCCTAGTTTCTGGCATGTGGGATTTCTTTCCTCAGATTTAAAA
The DNA here is from genome assembly GCF_902729225.1 of Pteropus medius. Lineage (NCBI taxonomy): Eukaryota > Metazoa > Chordata > Mammalia > Chiroptera > Pteropodidae > Pteropus > Pteropus medius. Next base: position 12,131,970 of record NW_024344240.1, on the reverse strand, counting down.
TATAGATTTTAGATTATTTCCATACAGTAGTAAAAATGAGAACACATTTTGTTTAAATTGAACAAACCATCAAAAATATTTTTTTCTCCTGTGAATTGTTAGAGAATATTTTTGTTCCATTTGGACAACATGTATAAAGAAGATAACATGCCAAAAGAAACTTAACTAGTAGTAGAGTCTAATCCTAAATCCACATTTTAGAATTAAAATCAACATGGAAATAAAATAATCTATTGCCTCTTGGATTTAAGTATATTAAATAAAACTTGGAAAAAATGTTTTGAGGAGGAAATAAAGTGAGGAAATGAGAAAATTCATGTTTTCTATGATTAGCAATCATAAAGTCTCATATAAAATTTTTCATCATTTAAACAAGCGTCTCCCTTAGTTTTAAGTGGACTGAACTGGATATTGGTCAAGAGAAGAAAAAAAAAAAATACTGATCATTTTTTTCTAAATCAAGTCACCCTATCATGAGTGTCTTTTAAAAACACTTTAGAAAGTCCCTGATATGAATCTCTTAAATCAAAAAATCTAATTTGCCAGAACAAAGGTGAGTCATTTCTCTGCACTTTCATTATTCATCTTCTGCAATATTAAAATGTATAAGTAAATTTTAATCATAAAATTAACTCCACAGATATTCAATTGTCAGTATATACTATAAAAAAGACCAATCAAGTTATCTGCAGAACTTGTTTTATTCATATGTCCTTCACTCAGAAAAATGTAATCAAGGATTGAATGTTCTTGAATTCACTACACAATATTTTATATGAAAGTTATTTTTCAAAGCTTGTTTTGACAGGTGACGGATAAGTCAAATATTAAAATGATTTTAATGTGATGATGTGACTCTTTAATTGCTTTTAAATCACTTCAAAATTATTCTGGTTTGGCTAATTTATAATCAACTACTTTTTGTCTATTTATATTGTCACTTGACATTTTACAGTGTCAACAAATTTGGCTTGCTCCTTTCCGTTAGCATCACATTCTGTGGCCTTGGTTTTCACCTCAGTTTTCTTATTTTCCTCCAACTTGCTGATTATGAAAAGTACACAACTTATACCACAGGAATTTCCAGCTAAGAATAAAGAATCAGATGTGAATAAACAAAGAGAGGATACTCAAGAAGTCTACCTCTTTCTTAGACTCCTTCCCTAATTTTAATTTTAATGTTCTCTTGTGGAAGTCCTCTAGACTTTTTCTTATAAATCCACTATAATAAATTCTGGCAAGATTAGATACCAGAGCAGCTACTTATACTTTTGGCTACTATTTTTCCATTTGCTTTTCTATTCCTTTATGCGCCAGTTTAAAATGTCTTTTCATCAGGTAAGTAAAAACTCTAAAATTACTTTCTAGGCCCGTTTCACATTGCTTCCAATAGTTTGGTTCTCATCATTCTAGATGAGGAAGCTCTCTTGCTTTATCTCAAATATTATTTCCCTGAATTTTGTATTAATTTACCTTAGACTTAAAATCACCCTCATTTGGGAGGTCTCTCTAAACAGCAATATTTTCTTTAAAAAAAAAAAAAATTAAAAAAAACTAAAAATAAGTAATAATTTTAAAATAGCAATATTTTCTGAAAATCTCCATTAATCTGAACCATTGCCCCTGGACTATGAATTTACTATAGCTCAATGACAGAAAATACACAATCTGGTAGATTTCAGGGTTGACATGCCAAATTTACCACTTATTCCTTTTTTAAATAATAACTTAATTGAAATATAATTCAAATACCATAAAAATTCACCCATTAAATATACAATTTAATGCATTTTCAGAATTGTGTGATCATCACCACTAAATTTTAGAACATTTTAATTACCAACAAAGAAACCCTAACTTCCCAACTCTCATTCCTTCTCGTACCCATGGGCAACCACTAATCTACTTATACCTCCATAGATTTGCCTGTTCTGGATGTTTACCTTGCTTTTTCCATGGAACAACCCACCCCAGCGATTTCTCTGCAGCAATATATGTATCTTCCTCATTTCTTTTTACAGAATCAGAGCTCTCCACTGTGTGGATGAGCCCTGGCTTATTCAACCAGTCTCTACTGATATCCATTTATCCTGTTTCCCCTCTTTTGCTATTACAAAGAATTCCATTAAATAGCCTTATGCATATCTCATTTGGTCTTTTTACCACTGCGTTTATGGAATCTTTTCTTAGAAGTGGGGTGCTGAGTCATAGGGTACATGCACACATAATTTTGCTAGCTATTGCCAAACTCTTCTCAGTGGGGCCTGTATTATTTTGCATTCCTTTCTGCAGTGCATGAGAACACCTCTTTCCTCACAACCTTCCCAACAGAACATGCTTTCTCTGTGGATTTGCCTATTCTGGCTGTTTCCTATATATGGATTCATATAATATCTGACCTTCTTGCATCTGATTTTTTTTCACATAGGTTTCAGGGTTCACCCACAATTGCAGCATGTGTCAGTACTTTATTCCTTTTAACGGCTGAATCATATTCTATTGAATGGATACACCACATTTTATTTGTCCATTCATCTATTGATGACCATTTGGGTTGTTTCCATCTTTTGACTATTATGAGTAGTGCTGCTATAAACATTTTTGACAAGTATGTATTTTAATATCTTTTCAATTCTTTTGGATCTGTACCTCGGAGTAAGATGACTGGGTCAAATAACAATTCAACTTTAACAGCATCAGACACAAAAAAATTATCTAAAAAGTCACGAAAGCCCTCTAAAAGGGTGAATGTGGGGCTTTATAGCAAGCGGAATAGGGAATATATGTGCTCATTTTATCATTACTTTTAAAACTGTGCATAGATGTGACAAACATGTTTCATAGAAAGAATAAAATATTGAGAGAAACTTCCTAGAATATAGTAAGTTATTATTCCCTCTAGGTAAGATGTATTTAACTATTATTCTGAGTTACTGTTTCATCAGGGTCCCATTAAGACCTCAGCTCAGGAGGCTAAAGAGCATGTGTCTATATTCCAGCAAAATTACTTAAATCTGCCACCTTCCACATTCAGCTGAAATTTTTTTTCTTATAAATAAGTCAGATCTCATCACTTTCCTGCTCAAAAACTTCTAATTATATTGAATTCAAATTAAAATCTAGACTTTATGTATACATGATCTGCTCCACACCTCTATGATGTGGCTCAGGCCATCGTTTTCTTGCACGAACTCCTCTACTCATTCTGGTTCATTGTCACTCCTTGAAAATAACAAATATTTTCACTCATGCTCCATTCATTTTTTTATACTGGAAATCTTTTTCTGTAGGTTGTCACCCACTTTCAAGTCTCTGCTCAAATAGCACTCTCTCAGAGACAGCTGCTTTAATCACTCTCTTAAAATGGCATTTTTGCGATCTTTATTATCTAAACTTCTCATTTTTTCTATAAAACTATGACCCTGAAAATAAATAATACATATAGTATAAAACATATACTGTATTATATGTATCATGTATTAAGTTATATATTATATGTGATATAGATTATGTATTTTTAAGTTATATGTCTCCCTTAATAGAGCATAAGCTAAGCTCTTGTAAGTTCTAAAGGAGCACATATGTCGTTTCATTTGTTGCTTAGTTCTAGTGGCTAAGACTGTACCACTTACATGTTTTACCATTAATAGTCATTGAAAAAATGAAGTAAGGACAGTTTGCATCTCTTTGCATGGACTTTTCAGTTAAGTTTTTATTTTAGATATGAGTAAATCCATTACTATCAGATCAATTTTAATCACAGAAGATTAGCTAACACTCAGCCCTATAAAGAGCAAGCAATCCATGCCTCACATTGTCAAGTTAGTCCACTTTCACAGGATCTCTTTCATGACTCTCAATACTTTCACCCTTGTGCACACACACACACAAAATTATCCATAATCTATCATTAGAGTTTTACAATATACCTTAACAATAATAAACACCACCTTTCTCAAGGGAAATGTAATTTTCTGTATAAACATTAGGAGTTATTTCTGGCCAGATACATTCTAAAAATTACACAATGTGTGACTTAAAAATATTCGCCTTGTTGTTGGTATAGTGTGATTACATGAGATTGCCAATGGCCATCATAATAACATATCTAACCAGGTCTATTTTCCTGAGTAGTTTTATAATTTGGTTAGTTTTTATTGCACTTTATCACAGTTTTGCATTACTGCATAAATTCCTTAAGGCATTTCACACATTAATAATTATTTCACCCCAAATTTTAATCTTGAATATCACTTTATTTGGGTTCCTGTGAAAATGGAATCCATCTGTTTACTGACATGACTTTGACAGAAAACAAGTGGTTGCCAAACATTCTGTAGAATTACACTCAGTGCCAATTTGGTTTTGGCCAATATTAATGGAAAATAAAGCACTAATGAACCCTTTGCCTAAATAATATTTGATGCTTATATAGTTTCTCGCATCAAAATACATCAAACATGCAACAAGTGAAAATCTTATTAATTTTCACGATATACCTGTGGGAAAAGTAGAGGTCATGTATTTCTACTTTAATTTCGTGCACTTTCCATTCTACTTTTCGGGTGATAGAGGTAAAGCTTTTAAATAATGACACATACAAAGGTGGAAAAGTAGCTCTCCCTTATCCACAGAAAAATTATTTAAACCAGATTTGCACAAACGTTGGATTCAAACTAAATTTTGATTGGGATTTTAGAGCATTTCACATATGAAGACAGATGTTAATGATTATATAAGTCTTTGAAATGTATTATAAATTGATTAAATCTAACATTGGTCAGGAAGTATTTTGTTACATATTTTACAGTCAAGTATACTATGGTTCCCTGACTGTATCTCAAATAATTGATTTTCACAAATGGTAATTCATTCATTTTTTAATTTTTATAAATAAAAATATTAATAAAAAACTAATCTTAGGACTTGCATTTCTCTGACCCTATTGCCTCCTAAGTCGCCAATTAGTGGCTTCCTCTCCCACCTACCTGAAGTCAGCATGCAGTATTTCCATCCCCACCTCCCCCCAGTATTTCCTCTATATTGCAACAATACTCAATGTGTTGTCCATAGACCCGCAGCATCAGTATTAACTGGATACTTGTTACAAAGGTAAATTTTTAGGCCCCACACCAAATATTCTCTTGGAGTTAAGCTTAATAATCAGTGTTTTAGATTGTGATTCTGATGCATGCTAATGTTTGAGAATTAGTGCTTTAGATGATTTTCTTTACCAAACTCATTAAAATCTTATGCTAGAGGCTTAGATTTATATATATATATATTTAAAATAAATAGTATATTCAGCATTCTATAATTTCAGAGCTTAACGAAAGTATTTTTTATATCTGAAATTCATCTAGATATTGCTTAATTGTGTAAATGATATTTTTCAAGGGAGCCAGCATTCAAAAGAAGGATTAAATCATCCCTTATGTTAGAAGAAAATAATCTTAATATACAATATTGATTTTAGAATGTATGTGACCATATTAAATCTATAGTTTTATTTTTAATGTTTATTACTAAAATATGGTAGAAGGGAACTAACTAATAGGATGTAGTTAGATTATAAAGAGGGTAATGTGGTGCAAGAGCTGGGCTGATGTCAGAGAAAACTTCTCTATGGATATAACAGTAAACCAAGATTGGAAAAGTGAGAAGAAACCAGACTTTCAAAGAACAATCAATAGGATTGTTGAGGATGCAGAAACTGTGCTGAAGTCCAGTGCATGAATGGACATGTTATGTATAAGCAACTTAAAAGAGGCCAATGGTATTCGCCACAGCAGACTTGGGAAGGATATGAGAGATGAGAGAACAGATATATGTGAGCCAGATTTGGCTCTTTTCATTTAGAATCAAACATATAAAATTCAGACATGTTACATGAGCTGACACTTTGTCCTCCCTATACTTAATTGTAGTGCATTGTATCAATGTAGTGCAGTTTATGCAAGGCCTAAGACTCCCAAGTAAGGAGTTTAGATTTTATTGTAATAGATGAGAAAAGTCTTTATCTGTGGCAAATAATGGAGTGACATAATCCATTGGTGTTTATAATAGGTAAAAATTTTGCTTGCACCATTATTAATATCGTTTTGAATGGTCTATTAATGTAACATGGCAGGAAGAGAAAAATGTTTGTTTAAAAAAAATACAAAATTACTTAACACCTCCACCAAATCACATAATTACCTTTTTTTTTTTTTGTGGTGAAAATATTTAAAATTTACTCTCTTAGCAGTTTTCATGTATATAATATAGTATTGTTAATTATAATCACAACATTGTGTATTAGATCCCCAGAATTTATTCATCTTCTAACTAGAGTTTTGTACCCTTCACATTGCAATGTATGCCTGTATCAAATCAACATGTTGTACATCTTAAATTAATACAATATGTCAATTATATTTCAAGAAAGCTAAAAAATACAAAATTAATTAACATGCTTATAATTCAGCAAATATATAAACTCAAATAAAAACCACCTGAAATAAGTAATAAGTAATAGAAATAATAACATTATCATCAGAAAAAAAAAGCTTTGAAGCAGGTAGTCCTGGCTTCTGTCTGAGCAGTATCCTTTATAGAAAAGATTTTTTTTTCAAGTTATTTAATTTCAGTGGGCATCCATTTCCTCAACTGTGAACAGGAGGAAATAAGATATATTTTGCAGATTTGCACTAAAGATGACAATAGAGTAGTCCCCCTTATCCATGGGAGATATGTTCCAAGACCCCTATGGATAGTACCTGACACTGGATAGTATCGAACCCGATACTGTATATACTATTTTTTTCCGATATATATATAGCTATAATAAAGTTTACTTTAGACTTACGCACACTAGATAGTTAACAACAGTAATAATAAACTAGAACAATTATAAAAATACACTCTAATAAAATTTATGTGAATGTGGCCTCTCTCTTAAAATATCTTATTATACTGTACTCACCTTTTCACTTAAAGTTATAATTCTACAACTTCTCTTTCACATATCCAAATTGTCAGCATAACTACTCTTGCCCTTTCGGGGACATTAAGTAAAATAGGGTTACTTGAACACAAGCACTGCAATACCAAATACCAGCTCAGTCAATCTGACCAGAAAGCTACTAAATAACTTGTGGGGAGTGTGCACAGCAGTGATGCTAGAAAAAGGGATGATTCACATCCCAAGAGGGACAGAGTGGATAATTCAAGATTTCATCATGCTATTTAGAGGGCACACAATTTAATATTTGTTAATTGTTCATTTCTGGAATTTTCCATTAATATTTTTAATATGCTATTGACTATGGGTAACTGTAACCACAGAAAGTGAAAACGTGATGGAGCGGAGGGAGGTGAGGTGCTCTACAAGTAAAGAGTTTAATAGATAGAAAGCACCTCCAAATTAGCTATTAAGATTCTGAATAGAGTATCACAACATTGCTAATATATGAGTCAATGTGTGTGGGCATGTAGTTGTATTTTCTTATACAACGGCAATAACCATTTAAAAAATATAATGGAAAATGATATAAATAACACAAGAAGGAAAGCTATTATTTAATAAGAATACTAAAGAATAAGCTATGAAGTAATTAAAGCATTTAAAAAAGTAGAAGAAAATATTCTACCTCATATTCTAAGTATGTATTATATCTTTGAATGGGTTATGTTTTCTATATTTAAAAAAAATTGTCAATTAAAGAGTTAAACATAGAAAATAAAACTTAAATTTTTAAAATTTATTTAAAACTTTAGGAAAGATGCATTTTTAATAAAGATAAAATGCAAAATTAAAAAATGATAAATTTTATTACATTGTATTAAAACATGTTGAGTAAATGACAGATTTTTTTAAATGTATTTTTAAATTTACAATGGGAAAATTCACTTTTTTTGATACATAGTTCCATGAGTATTGACAAATGATAAATGTAACCACCACCACAATTAAGCTGGAGAAGTTATTTCAGTCCCAGGTATATTCACTTATGATACTCAGTATCAGACCCTCAACCCTCTTTTAATCCCTGACTATCAATGGTCTTTTTGTTCCTATAACTTCATCTTTTCCAGAATGTCATATAAATGAAGTCATTCAATGTGTAGTCTTAAGAGTCTGCCTTATTTTATTTTACTTAACACATTTGCAATTTAGACACGTCGTTTTGTAAATCAAGTCTGTTGTTTTCTATTGCTTAATAGTACATTGTACGGATATAGCACAGTTTCTTTATCTAAACACTATTGAAAAAACATCTAGGTTGTTTCCAGGTTTGAAGCAATTATAACAAAACCATTATAAAGATTCACATACAGATTTATGTGTAAACATCAATTTATATCAAATCTGTCGTGTTAATATCTAGGTATGAGATAATTGTATTATACATTAAATGCATCTTTCATTTCATAAGAAACTATAATGCTTCACAGTGATTGTACCATTTTTCTTCTCTACAAGCAATGTATGAGTTCCAATTGTTCCACTTCGAATTCTAAGGTTGTTTCTTTTTTCTTATATATAGTCATTTTATATATATAATCATTTTAATAGGTGTATAGTGATAACTCTTTGTGGTTTTAATCTGTAATTTCATAATAACTAACAATGAATATATTTTATGTGTGTAACAGTTATACATAAATCTATTTGGTAAAGTTTCTGCTTAATAATTTTGTCTATTTTTTAAAAAAAATTTGTTTGTTTTCTTATTATTAAGTTTTAAGAATTCATTACATATTCTACATACAAATCTTTGATATTTTTAAATATTATGTCTGCCTTATGATTTTCATTCTCTTATCTTTGTTTTTCAAAAAACATTATTTTAAAATTATGATTAAGTTCAATTACCATTTTTTTAATGGGTCATGCTTTTGGTGTTGTACCTAACAAATCTTTGCCTAACCCAAGGTCACACAATTTTCTCAAACATTTCCGGTGGAGATAGCAAATGGTACAACCACTTTGGAAAACAGACAGACATTTTTTAAGAAATTAAACACAGCTCTTATACGATTCAGTGATTCGACTCAAGAAAAATGAAAGCACATATACAACGGCTCATCCAAGAATGTTCATAGCAGCATTATTTGTGGTAAACAAAAGTTAGAAACAACCTGAGTGGCCATCGAATGTAAATTTATATACAAATCTATCCATATATGGAACAATATTCAGCAATACAAAGAAGAAATTACTGACACATGCAACGAACTTTTCTAAAAATAACTATGCTGAGCAAAAAGTCAGACAAAAGGATTTATAAAATATTATTCTATTAATATAAAATTCTAGAAAATACAAACTAATCTACAATGATAAGAAACAAAGCAGCATTTGCCTGAGAGAGAAATTGGATTAAAAAATGAAGCAAATACATTTAAGAGGTTTTATATATGTTCATTACCTAAATTGTGATGATGGGTTCATTAATGTATACATATGTCAAAACTTATTAGCTTATATATTTTAAATATGCTTAGTTAATTTTATTACAGTTGTACCTCATTGAAGTTTTTAAAAGGATCATATATATATAAGGAAAAACACAACAATGAAGACAATAGCAAATTTTGAGGAAATCTCAATAGATTTTGAAGGCTAAAATTTCTGGACTTTTCTCATAAAGATAAGAAAATAATTAGGAAGTACAATGACATTTGACCAACTAAGATATATAACTACAAATCTTCAGTATTTATCCCTCTCTTTATCTCATCCTCATCACTGAAATAAATATTTAAGTTCTATATCTAGGTTGATAACAAATATAAGTTACTTGCCATCTTTTATGTTAACATAACTTTTAGAAAAGCTAAAACATAAGCATTTACTTATAACTATTCACCATAAATTTTATTCCATGTAGAAAAATTTTAACATTTTGCAACTTTCTGTATATTTACCTATGTAAGTTAAGATTTTTTTCTTATTTCCTCAATCTTAGTCTAAAATATAGATTTGGGGAAGAGCTAAAGAATGTCTGAGGTGTGAATTTTTATTTGAAAGAAAGTCTAACTCTTGAAGCAGATTTTTGTTTGTGGTAAAAAGAAAAAGCAACATTGGAATGAAATTTGTTCTTTTAGTATAACTCCTTTTGAGAAGATATTGTCTGATAAATAAGAATCCCTGTACTATCTTCTGGCAAAAACAAAGATTTAGACAAGTGACCTGGGGATATTTATGATGCATCATGTCAAAATTAATAAAAATGTAGGCAATCACCTTTTCCCATAAGTATCTCAGAAATGTTCTGTTTTCTATGTCTTCGTTTTCAGTGGTGTAACATCTGAATAAAGTACTACATGTTGATGCTTATTATTGATTGCTGTTGCCTCCCTAGTCATCAAGGAAATGGGTATCTTGCTCATGAAAAACATGATGCCAATCTTGTTCCAGTAGTCAGAATGTCTTTTGAAGCAAACCATTCTGAGAGAAATAATATGACAGAAACAAGCAGGCCAAGAGCTAGATGCCTTGTTTCTCTGGGCATTTATTATATGATATTAAAAATACCTTCAATTACTTTCCCTCTGACTGTATCCTTAGTATTAAAAAATAAACATTTTATTGATTACTAAGGATATGCACCTCTGATAATGGTGAACCATTCGTAAGCTTACTCATCAGGCTCTAGATCTTTCATAGGATCACCTGACATAACATTCAGTTATAATGTTTCCCTTGCTTTTCCAGCACTATTAATATGTTTCCTATGTAGTTTTAGAATATTTCCCTAATTATCTTTGTTCTTGACACCTAATTTGACTCATATCACCAACATTTTCTTTTATCCCTTGACTGTTAAATTGCTTTTTAACATTTTTTGTTGCTTTCAGAGTCTCTCTTTATTTTGCCAATATTATATTCCTAATGTTATGTTTTTATTGATTTTATTATCATTGGTCAATGTTTTTAAATGTCCATCATTAATTTTCTACCATTATTCATTTTCCTTTAGGTCATTTGAGGCAGAACCAGTTATAGCAAGGGTGAATGAAAGGTATTTTCCAAAAAAAGCGTTCTTGCCTCAGTTTTTAACATATTACTTTTTTTGTTTGTTTGTATGTTTGTTTTTTTAAGAGTTAGGACTAATTTTAGTGACAAAATGTAGAGTGTCATCCTCTTCGCATACGAAATTGTACACTTCTAGCCTAACTTTTCTATAGATCTTGTAACATTTTTTTCAGCCTTTTAGTCTCCTTGAGACACCCTCCATGGACTTGTAGGTGGTTGTATGTGTTAATTATTCTTTTAGTGATTCTTCATAACAAACTGCCACAAAGTGCCAGTGGGAAATGACAACGTATTTCTCACTCTCACATGACTTTGCTCCACATGTTTTGTTCTGAGAACAGGATAAAGGGTCAGGGGCTGCTCAAGGTGTGGTCTCCTATGACAATAGCAAACACCTAAGACAGCAAGGCCAATAGCACAATCACATTTAAAGCTCTCTATGGACTGACTACATCCACTGACCAAAGCAAGTCACCAAAGCATGGCCAAGCTCAAAAGCAAGAGGTAAAAAAGCATACTCTTCCTATGGATGGGATGGGGGCTGGAATTAAATAATGAGTATTTGCTGAAAACTAATCTGCCATACATGCAGAGTGTTTATAAATCCTTTTCAAAAGTTAAAAATCAAAACAAGTAAAATACTAACTAGTCTGACATTAGTGCTCCAGTAAGAAAGACATATTGATTTATTTTCCCATAAAATATGTACTTACATATGGAGATTAGAATCAATTTTTAAACTACATTTTGGGTTAAGTGGATTTGAAGATTGGACTGAAACTAAACCACCATAAATAGCATTATTTATGTGTTCCAAGACAAAAATTCAACCTATCAATACTTTTGTTGGAGTAATGGTAATTTGGAGATGAACTGCATATGTTGCTGTACTTTTTAATACCTCTCACAGAAGACCTAAATTTTTATTTTTGATTGAGATGATAGAAGTTTAAATTAGATGTGAGTTTATTCAGATGTGTATTTCCAGGAGGTCTACATAAAAATATAGCCCAAAACACACACCATATTCTGATATAGTAATAAAAAGTTGGCTTACAGTATTCTGTGTACTCGTTAGGTTTGCATATTTAACATTATCTATATGGTTATATTTTAAAACTACCACTTGTCTATTTACATTATATGATAGAATTTAACAAAAAGAACATTGGTTAAATATGTCCTTTAAAAAATAAACAAAAGTTCAAGTAGGATATGTAACTTTATACTTTCACTATAGCCAGTAGGTTTATACTTGTGTCACTATTCTCTCTCTGAGGCGTCCAGTTGACCCAATAGCACACTTTTCATAGAACAAGTGGTGCTATGAGAAAAATACATGTCTTAATGCATAGAAGGACACACACACACACACACACACACAGAAGGTAACATCATATCCATTTGAGCTTTGCAAACTTTCTTAATATTTAATCAGCTCTAGTCTATACATAAATCAATTTCTTAGACATTCCATTAATTTATGTTTGTTATTAATTGATATAAAGGCAACAAAAATGTTTTTAAATATTCAAAAATCTTAGAAAATCTAATTGAAATATCATTTTTTATATTCTAAGGTATAACTGACATTCATACATATGTATGTACAGCATAATGATTCTATATTTGTAAATATAACCTTTAGCGAACATATATAAAATATCTATTTTGATATATAACTAGTCCTTTCAGAGTCTCTAACAGAAGTAGAGTTTTTTTCCACTATAGTATAAAGCAAACATTGTGCTTATTATTTATTATTTATCTATCTAGCTTCAATTAGATTGAGCTAATATTAATATTGACATTCCTGACCCAGAAAAATATGTCTAAAATTTAATGTCATCTTTTATCACCAAATTTATTCTAAGTTACTATTCAATAATGAACTAATTATAAACTAATATTTTATAAACAGCCCATCACACATATAGAGGCTAAATTTCATGGACTTAGTTTTGGTATTCAATTCAGGATAAGTTGATTTAAGATACTTTGGCACAAGCTAAGTGTTATTAAAACATTCTGCATTACTTGGTCTATAACATACTTTTTATTATTAAAGCACTTTGACAACTATGGGATATAATAATTGTAACATAAAAATATATAAATAATTTTGTGTCATCTTATCGTGGCTACCTGTGAACTATATCTGTGAGTGCATACTTTAAGTTTCCTAGTGTCAGCATCTGGGGATCTCTGAAGCCCAAGCAATTGTATTTTTATGTGGCTATCAGTCATATTGCAATTTGCAGACTAAAAGTTATTACCTTATAAATGGACACAAGAATCCTTTGGCCTGCTCAAGTTTTATAAATCTAGGTTTGGAAAAATTCTGTACTGTTTATTCTGAGCCAGTTTTCAAGTCACATGTCAACATATTTTCTTGTAAATCAGCACTTATGTATTTAATATAGTCTCTAAACAGAAGCAGTGTATCCTGGCATGCTTCATATCCTTCCTCACCTCAAAATGCAGTTATTTTACAGTCTTATGATAGGGATAGTTTATTGTCAAATACTACCTTACCCAAGAATAAGAATATTCATGTCAGACAAAAATATATAAGCACGTTATGAGTCTATCCCTTGGTATAATTCTAGCTAGTATGTTTATACTTTTGATTCATATGTATTAAGAATGGAAACAAAAAATATTTATCTATTAATAGAAATGATAAACATGCTAATTCCTAAAATGAATACTATATTACAAAAAGGGAATATGACATAATATTTGAACTCTTTTTGAAATTATCTTTCAACTTTTATGTGTCTGTTATACCTAGGTAGCATTGATCATGAGCACTTACTAAGATGCAGAACTGGAGAAGGGATGGTGCATTTGTTAGAATTAAATTCAGCAGGTTCATCTGAAAGTCTCGGCAAATTAAATTTTGAAAAATGTCTCAAACAAGAGAGTTTCTCTGTCACAGAAATGAAGTATAGAGGTCACTGTTCTTGGGCTGTTAATCTCAACTACTTAAGAAAGTATTTATAAGGCACTGCAGATTCACTTACAACTTATAGGTGAAATTTAGCCACATGTCACTTAAAATTGCAAGTGAGCCCTGAAAATATTGTATTTATTCTGGGTAGCAAAACAAATACTTCTGAAAGAAGTACTTTAGATACTTTAAAGAACAAAAAAATGTAAAGTCAAATCTACTAGGGCTCAGCTGTGAGAGGACAACAGAAAAAAATAAGACAGGCAATAAATTAAATAAACAAACTAAAAAAATAACACTTCATTCATTAAATAAGTATATTTCAGTGCTGATTAGGCACCAGTATATTCTAGGCACTGGGATTTATAGGTGAAAAAACACACACACCCACACACCACAATCTGCCTTCACGTGGCTTACATTTTAGTGGATAAAGATGGGTTTTTTGTTTATTTGTTTGTTTTGCTTTGTTTCATTATTCTACCATGAGTAGAATGATTTTGCTAAAATCATCTTGACTTTCTCTTGGGAAGCTTCTCTGTATCTATGATTCCAGGTAGTTTTGTAGTGATAAAGTGGTATGTATTTGCTATGCTGTACTTCTAGAAGTATAGCATTTAACTCCATGTTTTCATTTTGTTAATAGTATCATCCTGTTTATGTTCCTCACACTTACACACCTATGTTTCTAATTTGTAGAGAAACAAGATACCAATTATTTTCTCCACAAGTTAATCTATATTTACATTTATCTTAAAGAAAAAAAAAAAGTATCAAACAACAAAAAACCTCCAAGAAATCCAGAATTTTCATTTCCTGATTCTCCTCTTTCCTTTTATGAACAGATGGGATATTTGTAACATATTATTCCCTCCCTAACAATCTAATCCTATACCAGATCCTGGGTTTTGTAGAGATTATTTATTTGCTTAATTTCAGCCTATGACAATATTTTCTCTTTTATATGTTTATTCAATTTTAATATTTATTAAGCTCCAGTATTACATGATTTTTTTCCCACCAATTTTGAACCTTTTAAAAGTCCATTGATATCTTACACTCTAACTGCACTTAAAAATAGATGTGGCTCAGAAAAAAACAGCTTTATGACATCATGAAGACTAAATATGAGAGTGCGTCGAAGAGTCACATAGACTACTGCATAGAGGTTGAAGTGTTTAAGAAGATGCTGTACTTCTTTTATCTTATCACTTGTTTAAGGCTTGTGAAGTAAAACATGTTCCACCTGATATCCTCTGATAGGAAATTCTTGTGTCAAAATAATCGATGGGGATGCTTTTAGAAAAAAAAAAAAAGTATGTATTGTCTAGAAAGTAATATTGCTTTCAACAAGCTAAGAGGATAATTATGTGCACATATGTACAGATTTGGTGTTTATAAGTAAACTTTGTGAATATAGGTGGAAAATGAATAGAAAAAGATTTATATTGATTAACTCGTAAGCATATCCATTATATATTAAGTTGTTGATACACTGTTAAGCTACGGATTCATTTATAAAGCATGCTTATATTTATATAAAACAACAACTGCTCAAAATCCATATGTATGTGCATGCATATACATGTATATATGTGTAAACAAGAAGAATTTGGTAAAAGTATAAAAGAACGGATACTCAGTTTCTTAACATTTATTAACAAAAGCACCCTTTAAAATTTTTAAAGTGCCGTTACTTATGAATTCTTTCCTTCTTGATAACTTGTGAGAGAAACAAATAAAATAGTAACATTTTCAATTAGTATTTGACTGCTTTTTATTTTATTTGCAGAAAATTATAGAACATCGTTCAGAGCTGGTATATATTAGGATTAAATATGTTCGGAACATATTTTTCAGATTTCCAATGTGACAAAATATTTTGTATTCTTGGGTAGTTTCTTATCTTTTTCAATTTTAGCTTTCTGAACTTGGCAATATTTTTGAGGAATATAAATTTGTATAAAATCTATATTTTATAAAATAAGTCATGCATTAACCACAAATAATATTATGCCATGCATTTTAAATTTAATTTCAGAATTTCAGCTGGCTGTGACTGCCAAGGTCATGCTACAATCAGGCTTGTTTGTAAGTTTGTGATGTGGTCTTATTAGTTATAACATGCAACATGAAGACCCTGATAAATACTCAGAGATATATTGGTCCTCAACAAGTTTTAAATTGCTACTCTAATTAGAGCAGAAAGAACTTACTTTCTGCCAGTTATGATAATATGTGCCTATGAGAAACTCTATTAGTTGGCTTCACATTTTAAATATATTCCAGTGATAGTTTATCCTCATAGCCTAGTGCCAGGTATCTGCTCAGCTGGCCCGTGTCTTAGAGAAGGACTACTCTTAAGAACAGCTTGCAATGAGTAGACAACTCAGAGTTGTGTACACACACGCACACAACCTTCTTCAAGATGTTCCCTCTCTGTAATTCAGCATTTGTGGGACATCTCAGTATCTAGCTTTGCTTTTGCTTTCCCCATCTCATACTTGAGTCTTTGTGCATAATCTCCTTTCCACCAAATTCTTGATTAAATTCTGTATATCTTTAGAATAAGTAAGATATACATGAAAACAGCTTTGACGCATTTCATTTTACTTAACATCATTTCATTAATAGCCTTATTTACCCACAATCTACTCTCATTTCAACAAGCTTTTTCCCCCTAGTGTTATTGAGATACCACTGACAAAAAACATTGTCATTTAAAGTGTACAACTTGATGATTTGATATATGTATATATGGCCAACATTACCATTTTGTGTGTATGTGGTGAGGAATTCTAAGATTTACTCTTTCAGTAAGTTTCAAGTATACAATACAGTATTGTTAACTATAGTTGCCATGCTGTACATCAGATCCCCAGAACTTATAGCTGGAAGTTTGTATTTTTTGATAGCCTTTACACAACCACCCCCAAAACTTCTCTCAGTTCCTATGAGCTCTCAGCTTCTTTTAGATTCCACAAGTGAGATCATACAGTATTTGTCTTTTTCTCTTTGATATCTCAAGTGTTTAATTAGTTTTAGCTTTTTATTTTGAAATCATCTTAGTGTTCTGTGCTTATCTCAGTCTATCGATAATGATACAATTAACTAGGAGAGCCTGGGGACACTCTCTTGGTCCTGAGATTATTCCTCACATACCTTTCCCCTTTCAGAGTCAATGTTGTGATGTTGTGGCTGGATTGGCCCTTGTGTGCTTCCTATTGTAACTGCAAAACACATCAACAGAGATTTTTTGAAAACAAAACAAAATAAGTTCCTGGAGCAGTAGTCCCCAACCTTTAGGACGCAGACTTGGACCAATCCGTGGCCTGTTAGGAACAGGGCAGTACACCAGGAGGTAAGCAGCCACTAGCAAAGCTTCATCTCTATTGACAGCTTCTCCCCACCACTAGCATCACCACCTCAACTCCACCTCAGATCATCAGATGTTAGATTCTCATAGGAGCACTGGTCCCTAGTGCCAAAAATTTTGCAGACTGCTGTCTTGAAGAATTCATAGCAGGCCAGAAAACACACAGCCCCGTTGTAGGTAGAAAGCACACACATGGGACTGCGGTTCTGAATTCACTGGGGTGGAGGGTGGAAGCCTGGGGTTTTGTGGGTGTACTCGCTATTGGTGCATATAAACGTGAGAATGAAAATTAAAGCCGGAAGTGAAAAGAAAGTGGTCTTATGGTCAGTATTCTAAGTCAACCAGAGATCTCTAAAACAAAAGAAACTTCAGGGGTGGGGCATATATATTCTTTATATAGTCCTGTAGCTGGCAATATTTATTCTTGATAACAGTCTTTGAAAAGCTTGAATTACAATAAAAAAAAAAGCTAAGTGTCAGGTGCTTACACGACTCCTATATTCACAGGAAGTTACAAAGCATCCTCACTTAAAGTCCTGGATAGGTTCTGCGACTTTAAGCGAAATAGCATATAACGAAACCAATTTCACTATAGACTCATTGTTACAAACTTGAATTAAATTTCTATGGCATCTCATCAATGTTAAAACAAAATCAAGTTAAAAGAAACAATGTTATTCAAGAATCTTCTGCACAAAGGTAATACAGAGAAACCCAAGTATCTTTCACCCAGTTTGACTCACTGGTTACCTCATACATAATTATAGTTTAGAATCAAACCCCCAAATCTGGCACTGGTACTAAGCATGTGTACTATTTGAAGTCATGTTGGCCCATGTGTAAATTTGTGTAATTACCAATTCAGTCAGGACACAGAACTATTTCAACACCACAAAGCTCTCTTCTTCATGCTTCGCTTTATAGTCATATCTTTCTCCCTCCCCGCAGCATCCCAAACCCATGGCAATCACTAAATTGTTTTCCACCTCTATGATGTGTTGCTCCAAAAATCTTATGTAAATTGAATCAGGTGGTATGTAACATTTTAGATTTTTTTTTTTTTAACTCATCATAATGCTCTGGAGACACATCCAAATAGTTGTGTTTATCAGTAGTTCAGTCCTTTTAATTACTGAGTAGGATTTCATGGTACTATAGTTTGTTTAACCTTTCACCTATAAAGGAATATTCTAGTCGTTTCCAGGTTTCGGGTATTTGTTGTGATGAATATTTATATTTAGAGTTTATTTGTGCGAATAGAGGTGGTCGCTTCTCTTAGATAATGTTCAGAAGTACAAATTCTAGGTTGTTTAGTAAATATATGCTTAGTTTTTCGTTTTTTAAAAGAAAATGACAAATTATTATCAGGAATGATGTTAACATATTACATTCATACCAGCAGTATATGAGTGGTCCAATTTCTCTGTATCTTCATTTGGTACTGTCTCATCAAAGTTATAATTTGTATTTCCCTAGACTAGTTATGTTGAATAACTTTTCAAGTGTGTATTGCTATTTTTGTCTTTTACAATGAAATTATCTTTTCATGTCTTTGTCTACTTTCTAATTGGATTGTCTATATTTAACTGGTGAGTTATAAGAATTCTTTATGTATTCTAGATTTGATTTCTTTATCATATATGTACTTTGCAAATATTTTCCTCCAGTATGTTGCCTGTATTTTCATCTTCTTAATAGGGTCTTTTCCAGAACAAAAAATTTAATTTTGATGAAGTCCAAGTTTATATATATATATATATAAACTTGGACTTCATATACATATATCTTTCTTTCTTTTATGGATCATGCCCTTTGTGTCAAGGCTAAGAACTCTTTGTTTAATCCTTGGTCTTGAAGAATTTCTCCTATTTTCCTCTAAAAGTTTTAAAGTTTCACCTTTTACTTTTAGTCTGTGATCCATTTTGAGTTGATCTGTGTAAAAAGTTTAGGGAGAAGTTCAATTTTTTGCTTATAGATTTCCAATTGTTCCAACACCATTTATTTAAAAGGCTATACGTTTTCTTCATTGAATTACATTTGCATCTTTGTAAAAAATCACCTGGCCATACTTCTGTGGGGCAAGTTCTTGATTCTCTATTGTGCTCCATTGATCTCTGCATATATCCCTCTACCAATAACACACAGCCTTGGTTAATATAGCTATACCCTAAGCTCTAAAATCAGGTACAGTGATTCATCCCACATTATTTTTCTTTTTAGTTGTTTTTCAAAATTGTTTCTTTGCCTTTACATACAAAATTTAGATAAATCCTATCTATAACTACAAAAATCTTGCTGAGATTTTAGTGAGAATTAATTGGAGTGAAAGTTCAGGATCCTCATGATCTTTACTTAGATTGTAGAGAGGATAGGTGTATTTTACTGTAGAGTGGGGTGAAAATCCCTGTTCTCCAGTGGTCTTCCTCTGGCACTATGGTTCGGAGAGTGGTGGATTGGGTCACCTCATTACAACCTGGAAAATGTAGATAACCAGCTTCTCAATTTGGTCTTTTCTGGCAAAGTTGGGGGTGAGAAAACTTTTTTGTGTTGTTTGGTTGGAATAGACCACTTATTGTCTAAAAGTTTTCTGTCTTGCTAAGCTCCTTTCCTGGTTCTTTGGCTAGAGAAAACCGGTTTACAAGTTTTCATTGTAGTGCTTTTAATATTTTGTCTGTGATCATTGGTGTTTTGGGGTTGCCAACTTATTCAGCCTCAAGACTGAGCTATATGAAGCAAACAGATAACCCAGGGTAGTCACTACTGTGTCATTCCTTGGGTCATTATCCCATTGTTGTTCCCCTCTCCACCTTTTAGAATCTTCTTATGGTTGTTTAATATATGATGTTCCAAGTTTTTAGTTGTAAATAGTAGGATGCTTAAGGAAAAGTATATCTATTCCATCATCCTGGAAGCTTATGCCACAAGTTTATAATTTAATATCTCTTACATGTTCTGTACTGTGCTATGCAAAGAAAGTTAGACCTTAAGGAAATTCTTTTCTACTAGAAAATAAACAAGCCTAAACAGATTATTTCTAAATGTCAGGAGTAGGAAGAAATAGATATGTACATTTGTCCAGGAGAACTCGGAGGAAGGCTACTCAACTAAAACTAGAAATTCAAATTCAAGAACTAATTCTAATAGGACATGATGCCTGAATTCAGTCTTAAAATATAAGCAAAGTTCATCAGATTGGGGGCAGGGGGGCGGACAGAAAAATCAATCCAACCAAAAGAATGCTTGCATGAAAAAACATTACTTGGCATAGTTTATTAAAAAAAAAAGTTGTTTTAGGATATGAGAATGAAGAAATAGGTAGAGACTAGTCCTTAAAAGCCCTTGAATTCTGTCATAAAGATTATGTATATGTTTTTCTGGAAGCAAAGTTGAATCATTGAAATGTTTTCTAAAAATTTAGAATAGACCAAATTGCTTTTATATGGAATCATCTAGAAGTTGGGTAAAGAATAATTGAAAGGGGACCATATTAAAGATAAGGTCAACAAATATAAAATTATTGTAATATCTCAAAATATGGATAATAGTGGTCTTAGATGTAGAAACGAAAGTAGGGATTGATTATTAAGATAGAATTAAAATATTCCATAGGTAAAATTATCAGTATTAATTATCAATTATTCCCCATTCACTGCTATTAGAATGTATGGTATAAAATGTGAAGCTCAGAGGAGAGGTCAACATTTTGGAGGCCTGAATAATTTCAAAGAAGTAATTATAGTGAAACATATATTGTTAAGTAGAACAAAACCTAGAATTCTTACAGTGAAAGAGAAGTAAGCTAGGACAGAGAACTGTGAGAGAATATCATCTCTCTACTTTAGAGTATAGAGATAATCCACAAGGCACTATCTGCTGTAGTTATGAAAGTAGTTTAGAAGTCCAGTAGAAAACCTTAAAGAAATATATTTCTACTTATTTTGGCATCAAATAGTTATTGGTGTTCCTCATAAGGGCAGTTTCTCTGATGAGAGAGAGAGAGAGAGAGAGTGTGTGTGTGTGTGTGTGCGTGTGTGTGTGTTGTAGTGGGAATTGTTTTACTTTGAGGAGTGTTAGTATTAAGTAGATGATTTTAAATTTATGAAAATTGACTGATAAGAGACAAAAAGAATCTAATAGTTTAGAGATAACATGATTAAATTTTTTTGTTATTTTAAATAAAGGACAATAAATAGGTTATGTACAAGCTGATGTGGATAAACAGCCAGAAAATGAAAGGAATAATAATTCTTAAGAAGGTTATGGGAAGAGGCCATCAAGACTGTATAGAGGTAGCATGGCTTTCAACAATGCTCCTCATAATGCTCGGCACAGAGCAAGCACTTATTTCCATATTGACTAATAGAAAGAGGTTCCAGCACATTAAACTATAGAATAGAAATTATTTAAATCAAGTTCCAGATAACATGTAAGGATGAGTAGTATGGTCAGGATGTTAAGGTTATCCATATCTAGTAGCCTCAATTTCTAAGATTTTAGTTAAAATTTGTTAAAAGTAAGAGGCTTGGTCTTGGATGGTAGTCTTGAGAAAAGGGGTTGTATTATATAAAAAGGGAAAGGAGACTAAAAGAAAAAATGATTATGAACTGCAAGAAAAAAAAAAACTAACTTCAAAACACAGTGTTGTTTAGCCATTTACAGAATTATTTGAAATTGAGAGTATCAATTTGTAAGTGAAGCATTCCACAATATAGATTTGTCTTTCCTTTGTTTATATTTTAACTCACCAAGACAAAAATTTTTGAATAAATTATAATCTTAAATTGTATTTTTTTAAGCCAGAAACCTTAATTGTATTTTTTAATTCCAAATATTCTCCCTCATAAGAAAAAGCATTTTATTAAAAATTTACTAGCATCTATCAACTGTCAATGTATATTAATTATAGCTACTTAATATTTATCGAGCAAATAAATCATTTGATGAATGGGCTTTTGACACTGTAAAATGGACACCAATATCTGTCATACCAAAAGGCAGGCTTTTCATCATGTTAATAGCTTCAAGTACATTGTAAGCCTTCATTTCATCTATGTCATCCCTTCCTCTTATTCATCATTTTCCAGTGTTCAATTATTTTCCTTAGGATGGCAAGTTGCTACTGTAATATTAAATTTATCAGAAGAGGCAAATCTAAGAAGTCATCTCATCCATCAATCTATCTTCTGATTAGATTATATCTAAAATAATTCTATTTTAGATATAAATATACATCTGAAAAAGAGGAGAATCTACAACTTCTCTTGACAACAATTTGAATATTTAATTTCCTTTGCTGTTAGAAAATGTTTTCATTAGATTTTCTTCAAATGGCCCATGTTCAAAATGCAGGTAGCTTTCTCTTGTTTTCTGTTGAGTTTTAAAGATTAGGCCACAATTTCTATATAAGAATGTTGATTTTATTCTCAGATATTCCTATTAACTGAATCATGAGCAATCAGTAAGTCAGGATCACCCTGACTAACACATAACCTAATGAGCACATTTTAAGGACATATTTATTATTATTATTGACTTTTAATTTTCTTTTTATTAACAGACTTTATATTTTAAAATAGTTTTAGATTTACAGAAAAATTAAGCAGCTACTACAGAGTGCTTTCCATATACCATTTTTAGCTATTTTGGACATCTAACATTAATATGGTACATTTGTTACATTAATGAACCAATTTTGATCCATTATTATTAAACTAAAGTCCATTTTTCATTCAAATTTTCTTAGCTTTTACCAAATGCCCTTTTTATGCTCTAGGAACCCTATTAAAATGCCACGTTATATTTTATCGTTCTGTCTTCTCAGGTTCCTCTTGACTGTGACAGATTATCGACCTTTTTTTTTTTTATTTTGATAATCTTGATAATTTGGGGGAGTACTGGTCATATATATTGTACAGCCCCTCTATTTACATTTGTTTGATGTCTATTTCATGATTAGTCTGAGGTTATGTGTTTTGGAAGGATAATCACAGAATTATGACGTTTCATCACATTATATCAAGGATATACACTATTAACATGATTTATGACTGTTGAGGTTAATATAAGCAGAGACAAACTATAAGATAATGTCCCTCTTTAGCTCTAATAATTTCCTTTGTTCCAATAGCTTTTATAGCTATTCTCTCTTCTTTCTCAAGAGTGTTAGTTAGCATGGTATACATTTCTCCTTTTCTTGTAATCTATCTATGTCTTTATATTTAAAGTCAGTTTCATATAAACAATGTATATTTGGATCTTGTTGTTTTATCCACTCTGCTAGTTTCTGGCTTTCAATTGGTGTTTTAATACTATTCAGATTTAAAGTAATCATCCACACAATTATTGCCTCTGAGATTCCTAAATTTCACCCCACCTCAGTAGTACTATACCAGAGGAGAATCAGAGGTCCACTGTGGCCTTTTACAATCCTAGGGATCACCCCCAGGCATTCAGTTATTTTGCTTTTTAACTCCTCAAACCCAAGGAAAGGGCAGAAGTATTAAAACCATTATCTCCTTGCAGAAAAAGCTTCATACTCCTCTGAGAATAAAAGTCACCTATTCCTTGAAAATGCAAAAGCCTGTTTATTATCCTCTATATTGTGTTTGGCTGGGACTTGGAGAAATCAAGGACATGAACATAGAAAGAAAAAAAAATTAACTACTTAAGCAAGTTAGGCCATGCACAGTTGCAAGGATGCTATGCTTGTACCCAGGTGGAGGAAATTCTAAATTTCATATTTTGCCAAGTAGCTTGAGAAACAAGTATATGATGATGTGAGGTGGATAGTTGCATCACTTAAGTTATTCTCAGTAGGTCCAAACATAGTTGGCTATTTAACCACAGGTAACGACATGATGGCAGAAACCTTAAATTAGCAGAGAGACGATTTGAATATTTTTTTTCTCACTGCTTTCTATGTCTCTGAGTGAACCTATCATACTTCAGCTTCTCAGCCAATCTCACTGCAGAACGGGTAAGCAATATAATTTGTCAATAGTATGAATTTTTAATTACTTTTCATGTAGTTTATATATTATTAAACAAGCTAGACAGCATATTTATAGGTCTGTATTAGTATAATTCTTCAATGCCCTTTATGGAAAAAATTATATACTGGACTTCTAGAGCAGGAAAAACATAAACATGTTCTCCTTGACCAATGTAGTGTGCTATTATAAAAAGAAGGAAAAAACTACCAAGGAAACAGCATATGTCGAAAAGCAAAAGGATGCTTATTTCTAGGAAAAGAGAAAGCTAAATGAAAGTCAAGTATGTAAATACTGAACGCTCTTGGATTTATCAACAAGGAAACAGTTGATAAGCCTAGAAAGGATAGATGCAATGTAGTAGAGCGAGGGCAGATTATAGTAAATAGAGAAGTGAACATGTAGTAAAGCAGTGGAGACATTAAATTTAAGATTTCTTTCCAACTAAAAGTTTTAGTTTATAAAGATTTTTTAAGTAGGATGCAAATATTTAGGGATAACTTATCTCCGTTTCTTGTTTTCATTTACCATAGTCCCCCTCATCTGTGGTTTTGCTTTCTGAGGTTTCAGTTACCCATGGTTAAAAATGGTCCAAAATATTAAATGGAAAATTCCAGAAAGAAACATCATTATTTTTTTTCTGCATGCCATTCTGAGTAGCATAATCAAATCTCACACTGTCCTGCTCCATCCCACCTGGGATGTGAATAATACCTTTGTCCAGGGTTTCCACTCCGCAATATGCTACCCACCTATTACTTAGTAGACATCTTGGTTATCAGACTGACTGTCTTTGTATAGCATTGCTTGTGTTCAAGTAACTCTTACAGTAATGCTATGTCATAATGCCTACATCAGTTACCTCACTTCATGTCATCACATCAGCACTGTATCATCTTATATCACAAGAAGAGTGAGTACAGTACAATAAAATATTTTGAGAGACAGACAGACCATATTCACATAACTTTGATTGTAGTATATTGTTATAATTGTTCTATTTTATTAGTTATTGTGCCTAATTATAAATTAAACTTTATCATATATATGTGTAGGAAAAAATATAGTATATATAGCGGTTGCTACTATCCACAGTTTCAGGGGTCTTGGAACATAACCCCCACAGAAATGAGGAGGCTACTGTATTGGGTATTTCCCTTTTAAACTGTACCATCTATCTTTAAATGCAACCTGCCTCAAATTCTTTTTCACAATTAGCATAGCACAACATATGAAAAAGTAAATAAGTTGAAAATTGCCCTTTAGTGTGACTTGTACTACTTCAAGCATTTCGTTCTTAAAATCTCTTGTCCATTCTCTTTATCTTTGAAACTCAACTCTTTTATCTATCTCCTTTGAGAGCTTCAGACATCTTAATAACATCACCTATGGCGATTTTATGGTTATATTTACATATAGAATTTCTTCCAGGATATTTAAATGACTGTTTTCTCTGAGTCTGATTGATAAGGTTGAAAATATGAAACAGACCTCATTACATTAATACTAGAAAACAAACACATTCTCATCAGCTAGCTGAATGTATAGCATAAATAAGGGATTTCATTAAAATATTTGAAACTCTATTCATTACTAAACTACCTTTGAGTGGTAACACATTACTCATGTATTCATGATATAATCAATGTCTAAAAGCTTGAATCATCATTAGTACGACATCTAGGATTATTTCCTCTAAACGGTCTTCATATTTCAATTATTATTTAATTTGATTATAGCATTATTATTCAAATTGTTCTCACTAGCATTAGAGAGAGAAAAAGAGAAGTTGAACAATAAATTTTTAATTCCTGCTGTTACATGTTTAAATATATTTTATATACATAACAGTTAAATGTGTTATTTATTAAACCAAAATTACTTAGTGCCAGTTACAAATATATTTAGCAGAACTAAAAATAAGAATTGGATAAACAGGAAAACCAAATGTCACCAGAATAAAGTTTGTTAATTAAATAAATAAGAAATTTTTAGGTCTCCCTGCAGATTGAGGAATATAAGCAAATTCTGTTCCATGAAATTTGCATCATTTTGAATTAAAATTTCATCTTTAGAGCAATTAAATTCTAATTTATTTAGAGGCTGATTTAAAGGCTATACAACAAGTTATCAAGTACAATTTTGCATTCTTAAGTGCATAGTTTTTCTGAGGTATGTTTGTGGGTTTTATATATTATCAGAGATTCATTTATGATAATTACCCATTTGCAGGAGGATTAAAATAATTAATTTATTTAAATGCTTGAGTAAATAAGATTCTTTAGTTATCTTATTATATTTTCATTCTTTGCCCAGAGTTTTCTTTAGGCATATATTCTCTGACAAATGAGGTGCTTGTTTGAAAACATAGCACTATCATTGTTGTTTTATTTACTGCTTTATACTAATTCTACAAATGGCACAGGAGGGAATGTTTTAATAACTAAATATAGAACATAAGTCATGTACTTCAAACATTGAACTTAATGTATGCAAATAATATATGTATTTATTCTGCTGTTACTCTTTACTCAGCATCTTATCGAGCAAAGCAAAGGGCATAAGAATCAAAATTTGCAATTTATTGAATTATAATGAATACACATTGCTTGAATTTAACAACAAAAAAAAATGATAGACCAAATGTTGATTAATTTTTTATTAGGAGAGCAAAATAAAATATCAGTGTCTTTTGATTACGAAATTTAGGTTTGTTTAGTTGGTTTTTCCTTTATTTTTGTTTCAGTGATCTTTAGCTATATCATTGTGATTTTTCTACAGTGCTCAAAATTGAAATTCACAATTGTTTAGAGAGTTTTCTGGCAGTATTTTATTTTATTTTTTTTCCATTAAAAACTTGCAGTTCTCTCAGGATTGGACCAAAGGAAAAAAAAATTTTTTTTTCATTTTCCAAAAGTCACCAAAGGATCTACAGTGCTCACTTTTCTACTTTTGGAGAAGTTCATGAAGAGAATAAAAGAGTCATGAGAATAATTAGTGAGACCTGAATTCAAAAAGCATGCATGATCACATGCAAAAATATCCATATGGACACAAGCATTCTCATAGGTGACTAAAGAATTCTAAGGCAAATAATAAGTAAATATTGCTATTGAGCTAAAAAAAAAAAGAAAAACCAACTTAATAGACTAAAGTCATTTTTGCGTGTATATTTTTGGTTTTAGTTGCATCATAGGTTGAGAAGCCACAAGGAGTGTCTATCCCTACTGCTTGTTGAGAATTCTTCCAATAGACTATTAACTAGCTGGTATGGTCAGCTTTGGCATTATCTCTAGCTTTGTTCTGTACAGATTTTTTTCTAACAGCATCTTGAGTCTGTCAAGACATTTATTCTTGCCCATATAGGCCATACCTGGCATATATAGATATTTAACAAGTGCTATTGGATTTTAGAAAGGAGGGATTATTTCTAATAGGAGGAATTTAAGAAAGTATTGCAGAGGATACGATATTTAATCTGAATGCTAAAGAATTTATTAAATTTTAATGAGAGAGGTTAGAGAAAAAGCTTTCCTCTTAAAGAGGGGAATATTGCCCAAGAAATAGTGCAGTGAATCTATGGACCTTCACCATGAAATAGCAGATAATCCAATTTGTCTAGATTAAATGATATGTCCAAAGAAAATGCCTGGAGATAAGACAGTTATTAATTGGCCTTGAGTAATTTGTGAAGAAATTTGAATTTTGTTTTGTAAGTAATCAAAAGGCATATTTTAGAAATAAAAACATACCCAAGGCAGTAATATAAGATATTTTAACACTGAATTATATCCTAAGATTGGATACTATTTCCATGAAATCATTCCATCACTTCTTTTCCTTACTGCTAAGGTGGTACATCCTTTGTATTATATTTTTATCTTCCTATGAAATCAAATTTTAAAACTTAAGGATCATTCTTTTAAATATATGTATTTCTTTTTTTAGCTCAAGTTTTCCCTAACACACTCACATATGTTTAAACAAAATTACTTTCTTAATAATTGGGAATAATTGCCCTCAATTTATGCTAAGATTCAAATATTCAGCACTCTAAGAATACAATTACTAAAAAATACTTTAAACGCAGTGTACAATCAATAAATGCCTGTTAACAAGTTAAATAAAGAAAAGTCTGAAGGTAGTATTTGCTGTCATTTATTTCTCCTCTAGAGACGATAGAATTGATTGAGGTAAAGGAGATAGCTTGACAAACTGATTATGTAAGACAGCCCAGATATATAACTTTTTTTTAAAAAAAACTTTTTTTTGGTAGTGAATCTGAGAAAAAAGAAATGTTAGCTTCCTTACTTATAAATAAATGAGTTCAACAAAAGAAAAAAAATAATAATATTAGCTGTTAACATGGTCCGGCTTATGTTAACATGCATTAAATTACGTAGTCCCTCATCTATAAAAAAAAATGATTTTCCAAATTAAATCAAACTTATCAGTATTTTAGCCTTCAATATAGCTACATGAATTATTCTCATTTGTGATGAAAGGACATCTTTAATTGTCTTTGATAGTCTACTTTTACTCAGCTCAATGACATGCTCTGCACTTTATATGCATATGTTCACAGTGTTTGAAATCTTCAAGCAACCAATCTATTGTGAAGAATTTAGCTTTTTCAAAATTCTATCCATCAGAACTGTGTCAGATACAAGAAAACAGCATGCCATTAAGGAAACTAAATAGGGTACTCTGCCATGGAATTATATTCCTCACTCAGCCACCGGAGGACATCAAATGATATTTCATAAAGACTGGTTTCTCCCATCTCTCATTTCATAGGTTAGAATAATATTACAGTTTTCTAGCATTTTATTATGGACATTGTAATGTGGTAATGTTTGCTAGAACATCATTTAAAAAAAATAAACACTACCAACATTAACATTCCATTTTAGTATTTGAAAGAAACATATTTAAACTATAATTTGTTGGCCTTATGCCAAAAATTGATGCCATGAAACAGGAGGGACTCTACTTCAAAAGAATACTGATGTTTTGATTATAGACATTAAATTCTTGGTGACAATTATAAACAAAAATCTTTAGGGTACTCATTTTACCCCTAATATATAAGCTTAGGAAACATTTATGAACAATTATCTTCCAGTTCTTTCCATAGGCCAGCCTAAAGCTATCAAACTAATCATATTTCTCTAAATTAAAAAAAAAAAAAGCTTAACTTTAATAAACTCATAAGTACCATATTTGCATCCATTGCTTCTCTCAAATCAAATGTTTTGGCTAGATAAGTAGTAGACTGTGCTAATGAGAACCTAATAAATTACAGTGATCAGTCTCACCACACTTGACAGCTTAGTCACCCAACTAGAGTCTCTCTTTATAAAAAGGAAATGCAAGAGCAAGACTATAAAATTCCATGTAAATTTCTATTTTTGTTGAACCTGAAACATAATGTAGTTTATGTTTATTTGTTGAGCCTAAAGTATAATTTAGTTTATGCCTATTTCCTCTAGGTAATATTTAAATGTAAGGTAATATCTTTGTAGAGTTTGTACGTTAAGTATTTCAATAGTACAGTGATAAACTCTAGAGTACATACATTCAGGTAATAAAAACTGTGCTCTTTAATCTGATCATAAAATAATTAGTAATGTTTAGATGCTTATGTAGCACTATGATGTATAAATAATGATTTTAACACTATTATTAAACCTGTAAAGTAATAATTTTAAAGTGAGGAATGTTGTCACATTTAGGAAGCAATATGATTATTATTAAGGGATATATTAACATTATTAGTTCAAGTCAATATTATATCTTAATATAAAATAATTATTTTCTTGGACTGGCTGCCTTCAGACCAAGTGCATACCATTTATTGTTCTAATATAGAACAGTGAACTCATGTTGAAAATATGCAATTATAATAAACAATACACAGCATAATTTTATAAAAAGCTATCAGTTATTAAGTAATCTCTATAGGGCTGCTGACAAATATTAGGGAATATTTGTGTGTATGTGTGTCTGAGTGTCTGTGTGCCACTCACATATGCATATACTTAAGCACTTAGGAATAGTAAAAATAGAAAATATACTGCTTTCCAGCAGGGAGGGAAGACATTATAATGTACCATGTTCTAAAATAAAATTTCTTTGCTTTTTACCATATTGAAGCGAGGTAGTTTTGTATGGAATAGTATACTATGGTAAGTTTAGTACAGTATAATAGAGTTGAATATGATATAGGATAAGACAGTCTAGGCTAGGCTAGGCTAAGATGTTACAATATAGTATAATATAATATAGTATAACAGAGCAGAGTAAAGCATAGTTGAAGCATAGCATTAAATTTTATACCAGAATTTATGTGCAAACACGAAATCCAAAATATAATGATTGTGCAAATCTGAGCGGATTCCTTAACCAACTGGGCCTCAGTTTCCTCATCTATAGAGTGAGGATTCAAAATAGTTTCTATGGCATTAATCTTTTGTGAGGAATAAATGAAATATGATATATGACATTTAATATAACACCAAGTACAATAGGTATACAATTATCATTTGTCCTATTTTCCCACCATTTTGATCTTCATATAATTGATTAGATTCAGCTCATATGTTAGGAAAAGAGATTCTTTGTCTTCCACGAATGAGATTTTTTTTTCTAGTTCGTAGTTTTTCTTTCAACTTTAATTAGTGTTTATTGCTATACAGATGTTTTCAGTTTGTCCATGGTCATTCTGTCCAAGTTTTCCCATATGGCTTCTGGGTTTATGTCACAATTAGAAAGAGTTTTCCTCCAATGGTATAAAATATTCTTCTGTATTTTCTTGTAGTTTTTAATTTTAGACCTTCAATATTGAATCAGTCTGAGATTTATGAGTGATGTCAGGCAGGTATATAATTTATTTTTGAAATGGTGAGTCAATTGTTTCAAGCCACTGGGAGGTTAATTTATACATCACCATGGATCTGAATTGTCATCTTTATAATAAAATTAAATAATTTCTCTAAATAATATAATATCTTCCTAAACTTTCCATTATATTTTGTTGATACCTTCTTCTCCTTCACAACCAAGTCATCAAAAACACATACCAACTCTACTTCTAAAATGCAATTGAAATCCATCTTTATATCCACTGCTACCACTATAGTCCAAATTATTATCTTTTTTAAAAATTGGCTAAAAAATAGCTTTCTAAATAGTGTCTCCCACCATTCCAGACCTGCCCTCCTCCCCTCATGTCTATTTTTCACAATGCATACTATGTGGTTTTAAAAAAGAAAAAGTTAGATCCTTTGCTTAAATCTCTTTAGTAGTATACCATTACTTCTGTAAGAAGATTCAAACTCTTTTACGTAAACTCCAAGGCCCTAAAATCTAACCCCAGAATTGTTCTTTGAATTCATCTGATATCTTTGCTCTCACTCAACAAACTAATTTTTTGTATGTTTTTTTTTTCAGGCAGGGCTACACCTTTTCATGTTTAGCATATATTTTTCTCAAATATGCGGCATTCTTTCCTTTGTCCTTCATTGTATTTCGTAGTTATATTTCTGATTTCATTTTTTAACTCATCCCTTCAAATCCAAAATAACATATGTCCTGCATACAAATCCTATTGGCAAATTTCCCTTTAAATGTCCAAGACGTCTTGGTTAATTTTAAAGATGTAATTGTTCTTTCTTTGTAGCTGAATATTATTGTTTTATGAATACGTCACCTTCCTACATCTCACTGAGGATACTACTTATAATATTTTCAAAGTTCTAGCTTATTTCCTGAGTTGTTTCTGCTTCAGTGAGAACTAATTTCACTGATAATTTGTTCTCTTTCTGGAAGTTAATTCTCTTCAATTATTTTCTCATAGTCAAAAATTCAAGTTTAGACTAAGGAACAATATTAACAGGATCAGACCCCCTCAATATTAATACAGATCACTTTTTAAATTTCCCCAAAAGAATTTCACAAAGCAGCTCAGTTGACCAAAAAGATCAACAGAAGGAATCTGCACATGGGTTTATGCTTTGGTATGCTCTGATTCTCTGTATTAGCCTCCAATTTGGGAGACAGTGGTTTGCCCATGACCTCATTTCTCTTATAGATCTAAAAATAGTTGATTTTTCAGTTTGTTCAGAATTTTACTTCTTAGGATGGAATGGAGACTTTCAAGCGTTTCGCTTGCCCAACCCTCGCCTCACTTTTCCTGTTTTCAGTCCTTTTGGAGTCTCTTCTCCACCAATTTATAAACCTCTTTCTCCATTTTACACAAGTCCAGGCTTGGTTTATAGTTTGTTAATTGTGATACAATGTAAGGATGGTCATTAAACATATATTCGAAAAGGTGAAAAATGTAAAAAATGTGTTATGTTTATGGTGTCATTTGACTGAACCCCCAAGCATCAATCTGAACTATAATTGTCAAATTGCTGAGTTCAACAATGACGTACCACTTCACACCTATTAGAATGTGCAAAATCCAGGAATACTGACACACCAAATGCTGGCAAGGTTATGAAGCTACAGGAAATCTCAGATTGCTGGTAGGAATGTAAAATTAGTGCAGCTGCTTTGGAGAACAGTTTGATGAGGATTTGCTTATATGATATTTTGCTCCTTATAATCTGTATGATTTGTGTTTACAGAGCTAGAGTCCCCAGTTACAGGTTTATTAAACAATGAATCCATAAGAAAAAAGACATTAAGAAATATAATATCTCATGGAAGTATTATTTTGATTAGCTATGACATTGGCCTTTTCACATTTTTTATATATATCCAAATGGTAACTTCTTGTTTTATTAATTAAAACTCCATACCATTATTTTTTTAAAAACTGTGACTTGAAAGAATAAACTGGGGAAAAGTTCAAAGCAATTAAAATGGAAAAATGTTGTTATGGTAAATATGTAAATAAGTAGGTCAAATATGATTCCAGTAACGTGCATATTTATGGGTATAGCTATAATCTACATGGAAGAGAAAATTACCAATGGTTCTCTCTATAAAGCAGAATTTTAAATACTGATAATGTATTCTTTGCATTTTTCCACATGTCCTCAATTTTCTTCAATTAATATACCTTTAGTCTGTAAAAATCTAAAATAAATGCTATTTTTATTTATTTAAAAACTAATCTCTAAACTTTCATTTTTATAACAATGATTTCTTTTAAACATTTTTAGTCCAATCATGTAATTTTGATGCAATGTATTTCACAGTGATTTAGAGAAATCAACTATGGAATTTTCAAAATGTCAATAATCTATTATCACCAGGTGGTAAAATTTTAATTTTCGGTTAGTAGGAGGCTTAAATGAGGTAAGAAATATTATTGAGACAGTCTAGTGGTATATTCTACTTAGTCATGTATGCACATACATATGTAAATATATAAATACATATACATGTATACATATATACATAATTTATATATAATTGATTCATATTTTATCTATATATTTGATAGAAACATAAATGTTATATATAACAAAATGATGCTTTCTGTGAAGATATAAATATTACAAAAGCACAGGTCCTACCTACAAAAGATGTACAATTTAATTTTTTGGTCCCAGTAAAATATTTATTCTACAGTTTCCACCAGTATGTATGGGTGGGCCATCATGATTCTTCATGGCCTATGTATACTGATAAGCTTTCTGTAAGAAGAAAAAAATACATGGAAAGATATAGAGTTAGAATTTGAGCCAAATCTTTTAAATAAATGTTAGGACTGGGGAAAGACCACTCCCACCATATTAGATGATGCCTGTAGATAAAGAAAGAGGAAACTTACATGAGATGAGAACAGAGATCTGTGTTGTTCTGATGATTAATGGAACGCAGAGAAGAGTATTTTCTAGTACATATTGTGTGGTGACACTCACATATCTCCTGTCCGAGAGATAAAATGAGTTTCTTGACATACTAAGCTGTAAGACAATAAGAAAGCAGCAGTCATGTAAATGGAAGGACTTTTGTCACTTCTGTGAAAACAGTCTCACCAACGACATGAGGACTGAAGTGGGAGATCAGCAGTGACAGGAGAAACAAAGCCTCTGTGACAATGAAAGGAGACCTACACGTCAATTACAATATCAAGCATAAACAAAGAGGCGGAACTTGTAACAGCTGGTGAAGGCCTAGAGACAAATGTATGCAGATGAACACCATGGACTGCAGTTAATTTTAATTTCTGTCAAGGCAATATGTATTTATTTTATTATTATTATTATTATTATTATTATTTTTTGCATTTCTTACAGAGGGAGAAAAATAAATTTGGGATTTGAAATCTTACCAATTCTAAATGGTATGGATTCAAAATAAAAGAATTATCATTACTTCTACCAAAATAAACATTTCCTACACCCAAGGACTCCAATCAAAGGTCTCTAAGGTTATAAGGAATGGGATGTGAAGATGGAAAGGTAGTCCAGGGAAATTTTCTGACATTCAAGCTATATTGTTATTAAATTTGATTATTTCAATACCTTGTGTTAGAGCATATCTCAGGGAAATTTTTAGCACGATCTAATTTTCCTCAGCAATACGAGACATGATAGAAGAAAGGAGAAATCAATTTCTCTTTTTCCTCATATGGAGGAAAACTGAGCTTTGAATGAGAAAGAATTAGGGTTTCTTTGTACCAAGTGGAAAGATCAAGGGATTTTGTCTTTCCAAGGCTATGCTCAGAATAGCAAATTTTTAGACTGTCCCAAATAGGACTGTCTCATACTAGCCAATGATACTGGCTCATGAGAAATAGAGGGAAGACCTCAGACCTTAGGAAGGGAAAGGAAAGTTCTGGTGTTTTTATCTTTAGTGGCAGAGACAAGGACTCAGCAAATCATAAACTGATTATTTTGAGTTACTGGTACAGAAAGCATCAGAGATTTAAGAATGTTGTTAAGGACAAGGACTGATGGAGATTTTGTAATTAAAGCTTATACAAATTACGAAGAGAAACTCTTTCAAAAAAATAGAAAATTACAAATACAGTACTAAAGTGTATGTTATTTAAATAAGAAAAAACAAATACAACAAATTATAAATTTTAAATAGCTGACAAATACCATGATAAATATTTAAAATAATAAAATAGCATTTTATTAACTCTCCTGCCATATCTTTGTAATATATTTTTGGTCTTCATTTTTGGATATATATTTTATGACATGTACTTATTCTTTTCATATAAAACTATTTTATAATATGACTTTCTATATAAAGAATAGAAAGTTAGTCTTTCTCTAAGATTATCAAAATTTATTATTTGTCATTGGTAGTAAAAATGTTCTTTAAAACTTGTTATTGGTAATATTATGTATATTTTTAGGATTATTATCAATTTGGGAAACCTCTTTCAAGATGTAATATATTCATATATTTTAAGTTCATTTTGATAATGACTAATTCTAAGTACTCATTAATTTGATAGCATTCATTAACCTGTTTATCATAGATGTCTGTGTCACAGTAGCATTTTATAAATTTTAATAATCTATGTCAGTATTTCATGTCAAATCAGTAGGAATTTACATTTTTAATGTGTTCATGTGGTTTACTCCTTAACAGTAATTGGGTTACCAAACAACCTATGACTACATTTTGCTTCAATTTGAAATAAATTTCTCTTAGTTAATTATTATTACCATGAGTTCGTACTCACTTTATGATGCTTGAGCAGATTCACAATGAGCATCTTGCTGCTCTTAAATAAAAAACCCAAGTTGCTCTGTGTTCAAAATACGTCATATGAGAGCAACATTCCAAAAGAAAATATAAAGTATTACAAAATACGAAAATAGCCAACATTATGATGTACTGTGGTAGAAGCCTTTTCTTTAATGATAAAAAGGATATGAGCTGCATTTGACTTAAAGTTTATGATAATTTCATGTCCCAATGATACAAGATGAGTCAGCACAGTGAATAATAATATAATTCCTATAGCGGTTCTAAATAACTTAATACAGATGTGACTACAGACCACAAAAATAAATGCTTTTAACCAAATTTAATCATATCCTGAAGTCAACTTGTTCTACTCTAAAGCCATCTAACACAAGAGAACATGCGATATAGAGAAAGTTAGGAAGCTAGAGACAGGTGTCTACCGATTGCATTTTAAAACTATTTGCAAATTTTAAAAAAAAGAAAAAACTATGAACAGAGAACAAATTGCTAGAGCCCATCCCAAGGCCTTTAAGAGGTGCATGCAAGTGGGGGGCCTTGAAGCTAGAGCTCCATTAATTTCATGAAAAATTCTTACAACGATGGTTTATATGGGTTAATCTAGCTTGAGAAGAGCTAGTCACTAAAGGAAATATTTCTGAATCTGGTTAAAGTGGAGCGCCATCTCTGGACCTCACTGTCACATACCTGCAGTTCATAGAAGGATCAATAATAAAGATGATGATCCCTATAGATAAAGATTTCTCCCCAGTATTTCATATTACCTAAGGTCCTTATAAGATCATTTGAGGAAGAAAGAATAAGACTCCAATAATAAATGAGGTTGAATTTTTCATTTGGATGGTACAAAAGGTTTCAGAAAAAGATTTTGATTTAGAGCAATAAATAAATGCAGCATGTCTTACACATGAGGTTTTAAGAAAACATTTTTTTAATTCTTTTTACTATTAATAATGAGCAAAATTTATTATAAATTAAATTATAAAAATACTGTATACTGTATCTCTTCTTTGGGGATCTGCAATACATAGTAACATAGTTACTATGTGTTTTTAACTTCATTCAATCTATTCTTATTAAATTTGATTGCTGAACCACTAATATCTCATCAAATTATTATTCCAAAGAACATTAAAATAAGAATTCTAGAGAGGCTCTTCAAAGTCTGAATGTATTTGTAGTCTCTGACTCTCTGGTCAAAAATAATTTATCTTAAACCACACTCAATATTATTACCATGCTAGCAAAATAAATGTTTGTACATTTGGTAGATTTAAAATATATATCACAATCTTTAATGAGTTAATTATCCTTGTTAAGCATTATGTTTCAAAATGAACAAATGTGGGTGAATCCCCAAATTTTATAATTGTAATTTTATAACTAGCAAAGAGTTCATACCATAATTTTAATTATTTTTCTAATATCTTAATTCTTTATATTATTGTGATTAAGTAAATCTAGCTAATTAAACATTTTTCATTTTTAGAAAGGATATAAAATAAAGATCTTCTGAATAAGCTATGTTTTCTTTTACTATAAGGAATAATTATATTGATTTTTTTGCATAATTGGATAGTTTCCTGTTGTTGTTCTTTATAGAACATATTCCCAATATTACCATGTTTTTAATTACTAAAGAAAAATTTGAAGATTTTTTTTTTACTACTCCTGTTGCTTTATAATGTGGTCCTATTTTTTAATTCAGATATTGATTATTTTAATATAATCTTCATTTTTATACATCTTTATTGAGATATAATGTATATACCATAACATTTCTCAATTGCAAGTATATAATTCAATAATTTTTAATTTATAGAGATGTATAACCATGACCACAACCCAGTTTTAGAACTTTTTCATCACTCCCCAAATTTTCCTCAATCTCATTTTCAGGCAATCCCTACCCAGGCCCAAATACTAGGCAAACTTTTTTCTTTTTCTATAAATTTGCTTTTTTTTCTAGATATTCTGTGTAAATTGAACAATACTATAGATAATCTTTTTTGTCTGGCTTATTTCTCTTAGCATAATGTTTTTGAGATATTTCCATATTATAGCATATGTTAGTATTTCTTTAATTTTCGCTGGTGAATAGTACTTTATTATATAGATTTATCACATTTGTTTACATATTCATTTGTTGAGGGATAATTAAATTTTCCCAGTTTTAGCTATTATTAATAATATTGTTATGAACATTCACATGGAAGTCTTTGTCTAAATATGTTTTTCCTTATCTTGTTGGATTATTAAAAGTAGAATTGTTGGTAAGTTAAGTGAAACCATTTCAGCAGTGTCAGGTAGGCTTCTGGTGTTCACAGCCTGCCCTGCCTAGCTTAAACTGGCATAACAACAGAGCTGGGGAAAACAGAAGATTCAGGCAAGAACACATACACTTCAAACTATTCTTAATTCAAGGTCAGTAGTTTTCACAAATAGACACTTCTTTACTTGCTCAATGTCATCGGTCAATTCCAGAGTGTCAAAATGGTTGATTTGACTGTTTTGTACAACTTTATTATTGCTTTTTTGTTAATAATTTATTAACATCTTCACTTCGTCATGCCAAAAGCAAATCTTCAAAATTCATTTTTCAATTTTCTATTTATTTTGCACCATTTCTAAAACATTTTCTGGTGCTCAAGATAACAAAGAGAGTTGTTATTTTGTTCGTTTTTCAAGGACCTGTATGTAGTAGTCCAAAAACTAGGGCTAATTACAGTTTTGTTTTGTTCAAACAGAAAATTTAAGTTTAAAATCTATACAAATGATGCATCATATTTTATAAAATGTTTTCTAACCATTTCAAAACCAATTGGTTTCAATCCCTATTCCATACCTGTGTTAAGCCTTTATAAAACCCAAAGCTCATTAAGGTTTTCGTTCTTTGTATTTTAAGCTTATAATTTTTTCTACTTTTAATGTTCATCTATTATTTATTTATTTATTTTTTACTTTTTATTTCATTTATTTATTTATTTATTATTAAATGTATCAGGGTGACATTTGTTAATAAAATTCTATAGGTTTCAAGTGTATAATTTGACAATATGGCATCTGTACTGTGTATTCAGAACCCAAATCTCCTTTCATCACCATATATTTGATCCCTTTACCCTTATTTACCTCTCCTTTTCCCCTATTTCCATCTGGTAACCACTAAACTGTTTTTATTCATTATGGCCAAGACATCAAAACAACCAAAGTGTCCTTTGATAAATGATTAGATAAAAAAGGTGTGCTGCATATATACAATAGAATATTATCCAGTAATAAGAAAAGATGAAATACTGCCATTTGTGAAAACATGGATGAATTTTGAACTTATCATGCTAAGCAAAATAAGTCAGACAGAAAAATTAAGAACTATATGATTTTGGTTATATGTGGGATATAAAACTGAAAGCAATAAACAAGACAAACAAAAACTCATAGACGAAGCTCTTTAATTTTAACCAGTTTTTAAGTTGTCTACTAAAGCCTTCCTTCTTTCCTTCCCTCTTTTTTCTTTTCTTTCTTTCTTTCTTTTCTTCCTTCCTTCCTTCCTTTCTTTCTTTCTTTCTTTCTTTCATTTCTTTCTTTCTTTCTTTCTTTCTTTCTTTCTTTCTTTCTTTCTTTCTTTCTTTCTTTCTTTCTTTCTTTCTTTCTTTCTCTTATTTTTCAAGTTACAGCCTTGTCTCAATGTTATATGGCATTAAAATGAAACTACTGTGCTGATTAATTTTTTTAAAAAAATAAATAATTTCTGATGTGGTCTAGGTGGAAAATAATGTTAAGATGCCAACATCATTCTACTGGCTATTAACTATGAAGTACCAGTGTGAAGACCAAGAAATAATAGATATTTGAGTCAAGATTAGTAAAGTATCTCTAAGAAAAAATATAAACAAAGATTAAATCACAATGAGAATCAGATTGCCCTGGTGGGATTCTTAGAATGATTTCCCAGTTGAAGTTAAAAAAAAAAAGAAAAATTCCTAAGGGAGAAAAATCTCTTGAACAGAAATATGTTTATGAAAACTTTGATTTAAAATAATTGGCATGTGAAAGGAGAAAAAAATTAACTAGGAACTACAGCATAAACTTTAAAAACAAGCAAAGATGTCAAACAAATAAAAATGTTTTTCCAGGAACTTTATTCTAGAGTAAAAATATAAAGGACGTAATTCTATAATCATGGGCAAAGGACTGTGGTGAGATTAGAGCAGAGAATGATGGAGACTGTATGTGTGGGGACAAGGTTGAAGAAGCTTTTGTCTAACTATAGGATGTAAAGATTAATCCTAGGCACCATCAGAAATAAAATAATAAATAGAAGTCTATGTCAACTTAGATATTATGGTTCTAAAAAGGAAAAACCTTTTCAAAAATTAAACAAACAAAATAAATTGTGCTGTAAAATAGAAATCCAATTAAGAAATACAAAATAAGTACCAAAGGAGATGAAGAGAAAAATTAATGTATTCAAAGGAATTAAAAAAGGTTTCACAGTGAAGATGGGTAAGAATGGGTAGCTATAGCCATTATACTGGGCATGAAAGGTAAGTGCTTTC
Source organism: Pteropus medius (assembly GCF_902729225.1). Classification (NCBI taxonomy): domain Eukaryota; kingdom Metazoa; phylum Chordata; class Mammalia; order Chiroptera; family Pteropodidae; genus Pteropus; species Pteropus medius. Next base: position 12,091,382 of record NW_024344240.1, on the reverse strand, counting down.
GATGTTAGAGCTCAACTGAGTTAATGACAATGCATATATTCTTCTACTTCAGTTTCAGGTTCACAAACTTCTTTTACCTAAAAAATATTTTTCTTAGTTCTATTCAACCTTTTTACTCCTATAAAATTTTAATATGCTAACCTAAAAGAATTTAACCCACCTTATCTTCTCTCTCCTTTTCAGTCTTATCTTTCATTGCTCTGCTATATAGACCTTCTGACCTTGTCTAGGTCAACTACTTGCTATTCTTCACTTTGCTGTGAAACTTTTCTTCCTCAAAATCTCACTGAGAGTTTAAATAGTGAAGGAAATGGGACTGAGATTCTGCACTGGGAAAAAAAGATAAAAAGAAAAGAAAAATCTCAGGAATATTAAAATAAAAGAAATACTAGATAAATGTATTTAATTTTAAAATGTTGAAAGTATCAAATAAAATTTTCTTCTGTTAAGTGAACTCCCTAACCATATCTAATTAAAATTTATTAATGCTGTTGAACATATACTACATTCTAAGCAATGTTTTAAGCATTGAGGTTAGAAGAGTGAAGAAGATAGACATGACTGTGTCATTATGGAGTTTATTACATTCTAATTGATAAAGATACAGTAAACAAAAAGTGAATAAATAAATATGATAAAGTATACTATAATTTTAGTTAGTAAAAGGTGATATGAAGTCATAAAAGAGGGTAAAGGATAATAAAAATTTAAAAAGGTAATATAGGAGAGTAATATAAACTAAGGCACAGGATAGACATAAAGAATAATTGAGACACAGTGATCAGCTCATCTTGGTTATATAGATATTATTTGAATGAAGGCATTAATGATGAAAAAGAGCCAGCCAAGCTAAAACTGGTGATGGAGATCGGGATGGAAAACATTCCGGGCAGAGGTTACAGCAGTTGTAAAGGCCCTGACATGGGAATTAAATTGGTCTGTTTGAGTATCATAAAGAAGATATATTTTACTGAAACATAATATGGGAGAAAGTAGTAGAAAATGAATTTAGAGAGACAGGCAGGTACTACATCTTAAAAAATGTGCTCTATAAGGTTAAAAAGTATGGATAGACGCTGCATTACTTAAATCATATCTCCATTGATACAGTATCTCCCTATCTCTTGAGCACTTCGATCAGTGGTTTCAGTTAAATTGTTGACTTTATTGTTCTCTACATCATGTTATTCATACAGAGTTGTAAATTATTTAGTAGATAATCTTGAGGCTGAGGACCATATTACTTATCTTTGTTTCCTTGAAACACGTAACGTATCTTTATCAGTTATTAGTAATTATTTTTGACATGCTAAGTAAGTATCCTGAGGGTGTATATAGTGCTGCATATAAAATTAATCTGAAGTGATATTTTGTGATTAATTGGCATGGTTTATTATTTTTTGCCAAGTAGTCATTCAGCATAGAGTTTTCTTAATTTTATTTGTGATTCTTTGTTTACTTTAACATATAGTTGAGGGACTTATAAATGACACTGGTAAAACATTATCTAAGGATGAGTTAGATTTACTGGAGTATGGTACTATCTCATCAAACTTCATTAGCATACTTACTTTAGACATTAAAGCAATTCTAACAAAGTTGGTAAATCAGATGGAAACTTTCTGCCTGCTGCAGTTTCTATAAAGTTAATTAAACACAGGGTAGTCAGTCAATATCACAGATGCGATATATCAGATCTGAAGAAGTACAAGGAGACTGGATTATTGAATTCCAAGGACTTGCTTGCATTTCAGGGAAGAGGTAAATCAATGATGTGGAAAATAAACTTTACAGCCCTTCTTACCATTACTGTTCAGTTTCCTTGTCCCAGAACATAGGATATGATGATATAAGAATACTGTATTCTTGAAAGAACACTAAATTAGGATTTGAAAATTTATACTGTAAGGTAAGTCAAGCTAATAGTGTTATATGATATATAAGTTAAATACATTTAATAAACATGAACAAATTTAAGAGGGGAGTAATAGTGTTTTCTTCCCATCTCGTAAACATGATTGACATAGACGAAAGTCTTAAAGTGTGGATTTCAACTTCACTGTATAGTATTTTACTTCCTGAAGGCTCATAAAACTGCTGTTTGGGTCAATGTGAATAATGTGAAATAAATCACATTTAATAAAATGAGTTATTTAAATGACCCCTTTCCTTCCTTTGTTAAACAGAAAATGGTTTCTGCATGATAGCACATAGTTTCTCAAAGAATACAAAAGGAAAACAAAAGAGCCCTGTCTTTAGTTCTGTTAGTGTCTTCTTTTTGTCAGAGCATCTTAACGTTAGATCACCATCAGTTACCAAGGAAAATTAATAGCTTTCTGTAAAGATTTGAAATATATGGCAAGGGAATTGTTAATGACAAGTATACACTTCTATATGTTTCTTTTGCAGTAAATCAAGTAAATAACATTCCTTTCTAAATTATAAAAATCTGCCACGATGTCAAATGTTGTAAGGAAACATGTCTTTATTTCTAAATATTTACTTTTTGACAATTCCCATGTAGTCAGTCTGTTTCTTCCTATTTACCGGTTTACTTATGTTTTGTTAACCTGAATATATAAGCATAGTTATATGATTACAAGATTGGAAAGATTTTGTGTTCATTGAGGGTCTGTTGCCTTTTGTGAGGTTTTCTTCTTCTTTTGAGAATCTGATGAAAGTTGTATGCTGTACCTTCTCCTCAGAATAATAGACTAAGGCTCCTGCCCACAAATTTCTGTGTACACTTTCAACGAGTATAGAACTTTAGGTTTTATTCATTCTCCTGTCTGATATACAACGAAAAATAGTTTTCTACCATGTTCTTAAAGCTCTTAAGAAGATATATTTCATAACATCACTTTGTAGTGTATTCCAAACCTTCTTAATCAGTACCATATCTCAGAAGAGATCAGACTTTATGTTAATGGAGACAAAAACAAATTGTCTTCCTTTTCACTGTTCCGGGGTTAAATCAAATAGGTACAATGAGAGAAACATAACTAAAAGTAAAAATATCCAAATGAAATTATCTTTGTACCATTTTCAATTGAATGAAACTTTCCATCTGAGCTATTGACAAACTGATAACTATAAAAATTACATGGTGAACTGTTTTATAAAACAAATACCTGTATTCAAAATTTCTTTTAGTACACTCAGGAAATCTGGAGGCATTTCCTAAGACTCCAGATCATAAAGAACTGAGGATGGAAACAATGACTTTCTCAACAGATTTGAACATCTGCTCACTGTCAATATTCTCATCTTATTCATCCTGGATTCCTCTGTTTTCCTTGGTTTTACCTGATATGTGAATGGAAAGCAATCTTGACTAATCATGCATTCTACATTTTGTCTTTACACTTAGAGCATTATCAGAAGCAGAAATTAAACAAATAATAATGATGTGTTTATATGTAAGATTATTAGATTATCAGCCCCATTACTTGCAATAGTTTCTCTTAATCTTTTAATTGTTGTTTTCAAAATTCACAAATTATCTTGTAGAGTCTAACTTTGTCTTAGAGAAGACAGTAAGAAAAGATTAAACGGTCATGACTATTATAGGCAGATATACAAGTGAGGATAAACATTATAATGTAAAAAAAGTAAAAATGTATTCATTACTATAAACTATCAAAATAGTATGTACTATACACTAGATTTATTTAAGACAAAATAAAGTATCCTAGGATATTTATTTCATTTATTTCTACCATTTCATCCACATTCTGTATAATTCTATGATATCATTTTTTTTAAAACACAATGTTCAATATATTTGTGTAATTATAATAAAAGTTTAATTCTAATGCTAAACATTTTCCTGACAGTGAACTAGAATGATGCATAAGCGATGTGACAGGGGCTGGTAATTCACTTAGATATATCCAACACCACTTAGAGAAATTTGCCTCTCAAAAATCCATGAAAATGATGTGTAAAAGAATAAAATGAGATTTAAATACATAAGGAAAAAGATAGGGTGTAAACTACAGCTAAAGATATTTTCCTTTTTTGAATTCTGAAAACTGATTGAAAAAGTTCTGATTTCTAGAAGATCATAATGCACCAATAAATTAAATGAAATGCTTAAAAAATAAAAATAATTAAATATAGAGCTTTTTTGAAAGAAAGCACAGGAAATCCTCTGGAGCCCACAGGGATCTGAAAAATAGAACAGGACGAAAAAGATCAGAAACTGAGGATGCTGGTGAAGGATGTCGGAGGAAAATTAGACATTTGTAAAACTTTTTTCTGTCATCATTAACTTGACATTTTCTCAATACTTACAGACATCTCTAATATTAATAGTGATATTAATATGATTTTGAAACTATAATGAAATCTAAAATTATTTAGAAGATGTTCATAGTTCAGCAAACTAACATTTTCCAAAATTATAGATGGATAAAAATCTATTCAAAGTGTAATATAGACCAATGATTTTTAATATAACAGAGTAAGAAATGTTCCTTGATATGATTTCAGTTTCCACATTACAACTAATTATTCAGAAACTATACATACTCAATTAAGGTTTAGTATCAAAGAAGAATATCCACAATGATTTGATAACTATATGTCTGAGTAAATTGTTGTCATTTAAAATGAATTAACATATAAATGTTAAATGTTTATCAGTTTTAATTCTAATATGAAAACTATCAACATATATATTCCACATGGAAGAAAACTCTTTTCGGCTCTCGATAATTTTTAGCATTGTAAAAGAGTGTTGAGACCAAAAAGTTTGAGAACTGTTGAATTAGAACACCTAAGTAACTTGTGCAATGGCACACACAGGAACTAAAATTAGTCTGCCACTTCAAAACATGCATTTTTCTTTCTCAATCAAGCTATTCTCCCTTAACTCCTATTGTTACCCAGATATTTTTGAATTCAGATATCCATCAAACAGAAAATTATAGTGTACGTATATATGTGGGTAATAATATCCTTTTCAAGTATCTCTCTATGTATGTTGTGTGTATGTATATAGTTTGTGTGTGAGAGAATTCATAGATGTATGTTAACAAAAGCTAATGACTGTGCTCAACTGTTCATATACAAGCAACTTGTTCTGAGAAATCAAAAAATGTACACATTTCTTTGAAATGCCAATAATAAGTATAGAAAGTGAGCCATTTGAAGATACATCTTAGAAGCTGTATATTTTCTTTATTTATGCAGTCTATTACAATGTAAGCTCCCTGAAGGTAACAATTTTTACCAATGTTGTTGACTATCTTGTTACAAGTACCTAGAAAAATTCCTGATATTCATTAAAAATTTTATAAATTAACAAGTGCTAAAAATATATAGCAGAGAAATTGTAAAAAGAGTCACAGATAAGGTAACATTGGCTAGCCCCACCACTGGATATTTCTCCCTGTTGTTTTCTTTCTACAAATGTTACTTCTTTAATTAGACCCTTGTCCCTGGCAACTCAACTCTATTCTCTCTTGATTATTTTCTTTTTCTCCAGTTCCAGGATCCCAAACTTTATTAACACAGCTTCTGAGGAGATAATCAAAATTCAAATACCCAAATTACTATGAGACCAGGAAAATATTTTTGTTTGTTTGTGTAATCCCATCTGGGTTGCCCTTCATGACCAAATGCACCTTATAAAACTGCTTTTTTCCCCCAGAAAAAAAGAAATGTTCTTTCTCATATCATAAAATACAGGATTTTATCTATAAAAAACGGAGATCCTCAACATTTTTAAGAAAATATATGACATCACATGATACATACTTTAGAAAGACAATGGGTGGCATTTGGGAGAGACAGATTGGAGACAAAGACTTGTTAGGCTATGGCAATAAATAGAGTAAGAGTATGAACTAAGCCAAAGCCATCAGCTTTGAGGAAAAGAGATCTAGTTTAAAAATATGCAAGAGAAGAAATGCCACATTTATTTTAGGCAATTACATATGAGATAAGGGAAAATTCAGGGATAACTAAAAATATTATGCTCACTTTCTGGGTAAATAAAAAATGTTATAGTTGAAGCAATGTCTATAAGAAGAAAAAAAAACACTGTGTAGAAAATAAATACTAGTTTGAAAATCTTGACTCATGGTGCCTGTGAAACAATGAGATGAAAATATCTAGTTAGCATTTAGAAATATCTGGTTCTGGTTTTTTGGAGAAAGATCAGAGGTAGGAAAAGGGATTTGACCATCACATATTACAAGTGGAAGCAGGAGCTGATAAAAAGGAAGAAATCAATTAGGAAAGCAGAGAACGAGTATAAGATATAAGTGTCTAAGAATAGAAACCTATGGCTCAGTGTTCTCGAATATTTTGAGAAAGTTAAATATGGTAAAGAAATACATTTAAAAGAAATGAAAACTGCAAAAGGGTATTCTTTATATCCTCTGTCCAATAATCTACATCAATGTCTACAAAAAAAATAAATAAATAAGAAAATTATGGAGTATCAACTCTAAGAATTATAATGGAATCATAAAATGACTGAATGATATATATCCATAAAGGAAACATTTATAATACTAGATTAAATATAAAACTGGAATCATAAAATACTAGATGCTATGTAGTATGTAATACTATAATTACACCAGTATAAAAATGTCTGCATATGAATAATTATTGGGAAGCAAGAGAAGTGTTTAAACATGGGCACGATGATATGGTTTTATGGATTTAAATACAAACTGTGACAGTATTCTGAATTTTGCAGTTGTTTTAATAATTCTCTAAGCCTCAGTTTCCTCATTTGGAAATTAGGAATAATAATAGTGCCTCCTTCTGTTTGTGCAGAGGATTAATTGTGATGACTCATGTGCTTAGCACATAACTAACTCTTGGTAACTGTTAGATGTAATTGTTAATTTTAATTGTTGGAAGAAAATAGAGAAAAACAATACATTTCTATTTTTAGATGGTTGACTTTCATTTTTTAAGAGATTAGATACCATGATCAGTCTCTATTACTTCAATTTCTGCACTTTGAACAAGTTACCCTGTCTCTCTGTGTAAATAACAGTAGCAATCATCCAACAGATTTGTTGGGGAAATTTGAACAAAATAAAACCTAAAACAGTGATTGCACATATTTTAGAACTGAAATTTTTTTGTTAATGTTCACAATATTGTTATTATTATTATTATAAAATGGTCATTTTATGCAGTTGTTTGTATTTTTCTTTACTTAAAAATATAAACTGTTTTTGAAACATAAATTTAACATAGAAATATATCAAATGAAAAGTAGATAGACACGCCCATTTATTTTTCCCAACTTCATTAATTAACTTAAAAAAGTATGTAATCATTCTATGATATTGTATTATATTTAAGCTTATTTTCTCTGTTTTAAAATATATATGAACATCTGCTCTTGAACTTGGGAGATCACAGACCATTTATTTTCATAGCTTTGACATTTTGTGCATTATATTTTGACTTCAATGTTTATGAGTTCTTTGAAGAAAATAAACACACATCATCTTAAAAACAAGAATAGTCAAAAAATACGACCTAAGAGTTATATAATCTTAAGGTCAAATAACATAAGTTCCTCATAATTTCTACATGAATGAAAAAAATGAAACAAGAAATGTCTAGGGTAACTTTAAGTTTATTCACAAGTAATAGACTAGATTCTTCAGAAACTGGAAGTAAAGAGGAAAACAATGCAAATTACAAATATATGTGCAAATGCACAAAGTAACTCTAAAAAATTATTGTTCTACTATTTTTTGTTACTTTTTAAACAAAATAAGGCACTCTACTGATGTACTTTGTATCTCCCATGCTTGTGCTTCCTTCCACAGTAACAGGATCCAATCATTTCCTGAATTATGTAAAGAAATGTTATCATGTCACAGGACAATTTTCCATATATGCCGTTAGGAATTCCAGGTCAAAATCAGACATACTCATTGATATTCTATTATAATTGCTAAAATATTATTATAGTTATTGTGACAAAATTATCTATTCTATAATAATAGAAACTACTTTTCACTTTGATAGGCAGCAAGAAATCAAGATATAAGTATTATATGGTACTTAAGAGTATGAACCTTAAAGCCAAATAATGTCCTCAGATTGAACTCTGCCACTTTCTAGTTGTGTGATCTTACACAAATATAATCTCTCTGAAACTTGTTTTTCTCATTTGTAAAATAAAAATAATTATAATGACCTATAATAGTAATGTAACTCTTGGTATTATTATGAGTGTTAAATGAATCAGTATACAAGTAGCACTTAGAATAGTGGCTAGCAAACAGTAAGCACTCAATAACCATTATCTTATTAATATATACAAATGTATGTGTTCACAGGCCTTAAAGTCTATACATTTTTGCAGGTAACTTTTTCAATGATAAACCAATAATTCTTTCTTGATAAAATTTCCTCATCACATTTTTATTTATAAAATTTCTGGATTGCCACACTTAATGCATCTTTGGCAGAGATGTCTGTAGTTGATTGTGTGGAACAGGTCAATAAATTAATATTTTCCTTTGATCGATTTTATCAGTAAATCTGTAATATTATTCTTCATGGATAAAAGAATATGTCACTTGTTTTTAAACAATGCGGTAGAAAATAAGATATCAAAACTATTATGCATAATCAATAGATTATAGCGAAATGTTACATTCTTTTTTACCATTTTTAAACAACTTTCTCTCTGGGAGAACTTTCTCTCTTCTCCATTACTTATTAGTTGTGTGACCTTGTACTAATTTTTTTTTAATCTATATCTCAGTTTCTTATCTAAAAAAAAAAAGTTGATAACATTGAATGTTTTTCACAGTGTTGTTGTAAAAATATGTGAAGACACATGTAAACACTTCCAGAACTTTAATATAGCAACTTTCAATTATAGAACTTGTTATTTAGACTCAAAATCAAATTGCCATCATTTACTCTTCTCTTTTCCCCAGAACTAATATTTTTGGATCTGCTCTCAAAATATGTCTTAAACTCCATTTATTTTTCATCATTTCTACTTCAACACCTTAGTTCAAGCTTCCAACAGCTTTAAACTGAGCTGACTGCAAATTGTCCTGAAAGGTCTACTGATTTCACTCCTACATTCACCCGCTTCTCAGAATCCTCCACTCACTAGTCAGAGAATACTTTTAAAATGTGAATTAAATCATATTACTCCACATCTATTACCACAACTATTTATACACACCAATGCTTCCTCACTGCATTTAGAATAATATCTGACTCCTCTTCCATATGTTCATGACAAAAAGTTTATCTTCATCTTCTTGATGTGTCTTGAATAAGTCAAACAAATTTCCACCTCATGACCTCTGCACCTGCCAGTTATTGCCTGGATATAATACATAATGTAATATTTCATTTCATTAAGGCCTTTGCTCAAAATTTATACACTCTCTATACCTTCACTGTTCTTTGTCATTTTCCTTCTATATCACTGCTTGACATCTAGTTGTGAGCTTAATAAGCATAAGTACTCTGTTTTACTTGGTTTTATGCAGTAGCTACAAATATTAGTTAATTAATTTAATTGCTATTATTATTATCTAAATAAGGCCCCCAATATATATATACACACATACATATATATCTATTTTTTTCTGATTATTGAATCATAACTGCTTATAAATTTATAAATTTCAGAAAAAAATAAAATATTTGGCAGAAATAATGTCATCATGAATAACCATTCACCATCCCTATTCTAAGAGATAACATTGTTGAAACTTTGACATATTTTTTTTAGAATACTTATAGTGCTCTTCTACTTTAAAGAACTGAAGTAAAGAATAAGTCAAGATTGTGTCAGTGAAACAGAAGCCATTACAGAAATAAGTTTCAAATAGGTGATTAGATGCTTATAAATCACTGAGTAGTGAATCTACAAAGGTATGAAAAGTCGCTGTTAGCTCCCCAGTTGGCTGCTTCCTCCCAAGGTATTAGACCATTGCAAGAATCACAGGAAACTTCACAAGATAACACCCTGAAGCACTGCAGAAATCTCACACCTGCCAAAGTTCATGCTTATCCACTAATGCTGGAGGAAAAATAATAAGTCTCAAACTGTTTCTCCCTCACTTTTCTCCATCTCAATAAATGCTATCTGTTTATCCCAGTTGCCCACACCAATAATCTAGATGATATTATTAAGTTTTAATCTCTTTCCTCTGCAAATTTCAGTTCTACTAGAAGTATTCTAATTCCAAAATTATCTTAAATATCCCCCTTCTTTCCATCTTTGCTTGTAGCAACTTACCTCATTCCTCAGTTGCTACAACATTTTACATTCTGTTCCCCTCCAATCTATTCTCCACATGAAAGTCAAACCTTTTCGTCATCTTAAATGAGAAGCACTTCCATTACACTTACAGTAATATTAAAAATCTATTTGTGAAGCACAATTGACTATATAAAGAAAGTGAAAGTTTTAAAGGAAGATAAATGTGGTTTTGTGAACTTTAGTGGTAGACTGGATAGAGATATCAAGCAAGCATTTGAATTGTATTCATTGGTGAGAAATTGAAAATAATAATTAAAAATGGGACAGCAGAATTATTTCTTTTAAGAAGTCTAACCTAATGATAATAAACTTTTCAATACACTTCTTAAATATTGGAGTGAAAATAAGATTCAGTGATAAATTCATAAAATGGAGCACAGAAAGGTAGTCTAAAGATAAAAAAAAAAAAAGCAACAGCATGAAGTTGTAAAAAGAAAAAAAATAAGATCCAGGTGGTAAACCTCTTTTTCAAATTGATTTAGATGCTAGAGAAAAATCTAAAACTTCATGCAATGATTCTATACCTGAGCACTTGTCTATGCTAATAAATTCTCACCAGTTTTCTTAGCTTCTTAGTCTTTCTCCGTTGGATATTGGAAATCTGCTATCACAACACAGATACACACACATACCTTCTGTTATTCATCAAGTTCTAAAATTCTAACACAAATTCAATTTTTTTAAAAATTACTGGGAGCTATTTATTAGTTATAATTTATTATATTATTTATAATTTATTATAAATAATATATTATTATTAATTGATACATAATTAATAAATTATATATTATTATTTATAATTTATTATAAATAGTTCTATTTATACTGTATACATATTTTTCTCTTCTTCCTTAGATGTTTGATCTGGAGTTTTAGCACTCTAATTAGGTAACGTGTAGTTTTTAAGAACATTTCCGTATAACAACATATAAAAAGCCAAGGTGATATGAAATATATATTTGTTACCAAAAAATATACTGACCTAAATATAATTGTATTACAATTTTTTATTTTGTTTTGTCAAACTAGTCTTTATGCATTTTTTAAAATTTTATTTTATAGAAGTAGTCTTTTAAATTAATCTACTAATACCTCTAAGGTCAAAAAACGTTATTTTTTTTCTCAAACCTTTGGCTTTAATATGTTATTTAAAGAAACCAGACATTAACTTTAACATATCAAATGAAGCCAACTGTGACCTAGGTATAGGCTCACCCTTTCGTAGTCCCCAGTTCTCCTATTTTATTTAACTAGGAACATTTGTTCACAGATAATGGTAGAAAACTGACAAATGTTAACTGACAAGAACCTGGTACTTATTAAACAGTATTAATCATAGATCATATCATATACCTTTTTTCAACAATAAAATTCGATACATAGAAACTCACTAAGGTACTTTTTAAATATGTGAAAAATATTTATTATGATGGAAAGATATTTAAATAAATTAATGATTTTTCCAAGATAACTACAATTTAATGATTCTGTTTTCCTCCTTTACCCTAGGAACAATATCTTCACTTCACCAGGAACAATCAGTGTCTTTAGTTCACAAGCTAGGATGACAATCTCTTCAGCAATCCCATTGCAACCAACCATTATCCAGTCAGTCTAGTAACAAATCAATTACATGCTGATATAGAGATGACCATACATCATTGAACTCTTAAACTTTCTTCTCTCTCATAAGAAACAACTAAATTGAGATAAACTATGATTTTAAAGTCAGTTAACTCAACCAGAGACTCCCCTTTCAGTAAGTTACAAGCAGTTGAACAGTAACTTGATATAATAAAGACTAATGAGTACTAGAAACGAGAAAGGAGCTAGGAGCAGAAGTAGAATATTAATTTGCCGATGGCATTTAATTAACATACTTATGGGACATCTGCTCTCTGGGAGTTCTGCTTTTCTAAATGAACCCATGACTTCTGCTAAAATTTTTCAGATTGATTTATGTGATCAATGGTACGACAGAATTACGGTCAGAGGCTTTTAACATTTCTGCAGCAATCTGAATTGAGACAGACCTGAGCAAATTTTATGCAAAAAGAGGTGGGGGAGGAGAGAGGGGCAGGAGAATAAAATTTCTCTGCCCTAATTACATACAAAAGTATTCCTGTATACGACAGTCTTAAGATATTTTTATTTGCTGCCTTCTACAAGATATCATTTTATTCCATTACATATATTGTTTAGAAACTGACAATCTAAGAGTTAAGACATTTTTATAATTACTGGTTAATTCTAAGATCTACAAATATAGAGATGAACATTCAAAACATCCTAATCAGCTTTCTTTGAAAATGCTCATTTCTCTTTCAATATTATTCCATATTAATGAGCATCATACACTCCAACCCCATGCCCTAGCCTCAATGAAAATAGTTTTTTGGAAGAGTAACCTGCACATATTATCTTCTGAAAACCCCTAAATAAAATATTGCACTAGTCAGTTCAGAGTGCCAGAACAAAATACCACAGACTGGGTAGCTTAAAAAATGAATTTTTTTTTTCTCAGAATTCTGAAAGCTGGAAGTCAAAGATCAAGGCATCATTATGGTCAGATATTTGATGAGGCCTTTTTTGATTGTAGGTGGTTGCCACCTCCCTGCATGCACACATGAACTCTTCTTGCACATGGAGAGAGAGAGCAAGATCTCTGGTTTCTCCTCTTATAAGGACATAATGCTATCAAATCAGAGCTTCTCCCTTATGACTTTATTTAACCTTAATTACTTCCGTAGAGGCCCCATCTTCAAATATAGCCACACTGGGGATTTAGAGGCACACAGACATTCTGTCCATAACAAATATGTTACAAGACATAAATGAAAGAGTGAGACAAAAAAAGCAAATTCAGGAGCTGTTTTAAATATTGTTTAAAGTAATGCATACTTTGAAATGTAAATATAATACATTCAATTATCAACACAAGAAGTGGAAAATAACATATAAGCTTTGAATACGGAAACATTTTTACTTTAATAAATCTTGTCTGCCAAATGTTATTATAACATATGTAAGATGGAATAAATTTCAGCAAAAATAGATACTTTTCAATTTAAACATAAGGATGCAGCATTTGGAATTTTTGAATTCTACACTAGCTGTTTCAGTAACATAGTCATCAAAATAAAATCACAACAGAACAAAGGAATGGGTTTTTAATTTATTTATATAACAATATCAGCAGCAGTCCACAGTTCATGCCAAGGTCATGCACAGGTTATTATGAATCATGCTGCTGCAGTTTTATGAGTAAAATGACCTTTGACCTTCACATTTCCAGATGTTACTATTTGCTGTTTAATAGTCAAAACAGAGCTCTAATCCACACTGAGAACTGGCAGGAATTCATAGTACAGTAGATCAGGCTATTTATTTTGTATATCAACAGAGTTTAGGCGTGTCCCTAGTCAGTATATTCTCATTAATCACTATTATACACATGTTTTCTAAGGATTCTTTGAATTAATGGCTGTGTTTTGTTCCCTTTTTTCTTTCCTCCCATCCTACTGTGAGTAAATTGTTTTAACTGCATTGACAGAGAACACAACTCTATTCACTTCATTCAGGAAAGACTGAGAAAAACAGTTAATATTAATTCTTCTGCTTTTCTATGTTATCAGAAGAAAAGTTTTGAGCACTCCACAAATGTAGTTGTAAAAGAATTTAGAAGCAGTGTTAAGTAAATGTGACATAATACATATCACTTTATTTAGGAAAATGCGTTTGAGATAAAATTATTATCGCTGTCCTTTTTAATGCATGAAATACATACTTAAAAAACAGCATGGAGATTGTCATTAACAATCTTTCATTTATTTGTGAAGATAGTTATAATGGAAATGAATTTGTTTAATTCTTTCTATCTGTGATTGAGGATTTTTCTTTCTTTCTTTCTTTTTTACTTTTTAAAATCAGTTAGCAAAATCTTCCATTCTCCATAATCTTAGATTGAAATCTCAAAATTGGGAAAAAACAAGAAATAAATTATTACTACATATCATATGTATTTAATATATATGCCAAAGAAAAGATTCTCATAATTATTCTCGTACCTACAATTTATATTATGTTTTTATCTTAGTATACAAGTATATATTTACCCAGTATTTATTTAGTTTTAAATAATATATATAATGTATTTGTAAGTGATAAAAAAGTGTAATCACTGAATTTACTTTTACAGAAAAAACTTTTAGATTTTTAATACTATCAATTACTTTTAGAATGAAGAATTGGATAAGAAATATAACAGTGTTGCTTGGTGTGTTTTGAAAAGTTAGTATGTTTCACCTTGCAATTTTATGCGTGGCACATTAAATGTTTTTGCTCCTAATGCTCTCCTTCTCTTCCTTTTTATTTTCTTTTGCTCTTTATCCTCTTAGAAGTGATGAATGTTTACTCTGTGCCATTATATCAAACACTTTATGTGGAATCTCTTATTAAACCTCACTACATGTACAAACACTAACCATTAAAATATGTTCCCTTTCTTCTTTTATTAAGAAGAAAATCAAAATTTAGGGAGACTGAGTAACTTGCAGCCGTCCAAATAGATAACAGTTATAAATGAACTCATCTTTTGTGCAACACTGCCTCTTTGGAAGTAACAACATTTCCAATATGATATTCAGATTTTATAGATTCTATGGGTAAAATATTCCAATAAAGGCAGACAAATAATGGATCATTGTGGTCCATGGCGAAACAAATAATTATTTCTCAGTGTAGTGTTGTCATTCTCAGTTGTGGTTCCTGGTACAACAATGTCATCATTACCTGAGTACTTGTTAGAAATGCTGATTCCTGGGGCCAGCTCAGACCTATTGAATCAGAAACTAGTTGACCCCCAGCAACTAGTTTTAAAAGACTTCCAGGTGATTTTAATAGTCTTTGTGTACTTATTTTCCCTAATTGACTGAAATTTGCATCTCATAATAAAAATACTCCTTTATTAGAAAAGGCTAATTCAGAAGGACGGTCAATACCTGATCTGGAAAAATCAGCTTATAATTAAAGAGAAATGAGTGGAGAAAAAAATAAATGGACATCTTATACATTCCTTAGAAGAGAAAGACTCTCACTCCAAATATTTCTTAGCAACTGTTTGTGTCCTAAATTTATGAGTCTTTTTTTATAGGTAGATGAAAAGGTAGATGAAAAAAATATCTATATAGGAGAAAATTCAGAAAAGATCCACACAAATGGCAACAGAAGAGGTGAGTGGTATGTAGAGATGAAGACGTAAAGAACAAGCCAAAACCCCAACAGAAGCTACTTCCTAAGGTTGCTGAGTCATTCAAGGACTTTCTTATGAACTCTTATGCCTATTTTCTTTTGATTCATTTATTTTGTTGTTTCTTTCTTTTTTCCTGCTAGTTACCATAGATTATAATTTACCTGATAGGATTCACTTCATTTTGGCCTTAATTCTATTAATACTTGTATAATCTCTTAGTTAGCTCTCTATTTTTATCTTATTCAAAGTCGCATTTCAATTTAGCTAGATCATTTTATTTACCTTCTTAATTTTACTCTTACTTTTTAGTTTAACTTATTCTAAGTATTTCTTAGTTATAAACAAATTCTTCTTTCTTCATATATTTCTTATTTTGAACATTATTTATGTTAAGACTATATAAAATAGTACAAACATTTATATACATATACATTCTAGTCTTGATCACCTAGAATTATATTTACATATGATAAGATATAATATTTGGGCTAAGCTCATTTTTCCAGGAAGAAAAGGACATAGATTAAAAGTGATTGCTAAAATTTTGTTCATATGTATTTATGGTGGCTCTTTATCCAACTTAGACAGGGCAGTCTTTATTTTCACCTGTGTTACCAACATAATCACTAATAGCACCCAGTTAAATGCTTAAATATACCCCATTTGGACTATAAATTAAATAAACATCTATTGAGAGGAAGTTGAGCTAAACTTTGGGTCCTTTTTTAAACATGTATTGGCCAGTGTAATATTGTGATATGATATAATAAATATATATTTAGTTTTCATCTCTGGTTCCTGGTACAGAGATACTAGAGCCTTTGGAATTTCCTTTATGATAGGCTTGTTATTTTGTTATTTATAACAAGCATCTTTCAACCAGAAGCTCATACTAGCTAGGTGATTCTTAGAGCATTGGGGTTGGTTGGCAACCAGAAGAACCAGTCACATGATTAGAGGGCTGAAGGTTGATTTAATTACAATAGCTAATAATTTAATTAATTATTCCTATATAATAAAGCCTCCATAAAAACCCTAACCAACAGGATACAGAGAGTCTGGATTGGTGAAGATATTTGTTGATGGGAGAGTAGAATGCCAGGAGAGAGCATGGAAGCTCCATGCCCCTTCTCTATACCTTGTCCTATATATCTCTTTATCTAGCTATTTATCTGTATCCTTTGTCATATTCTCTATAATAATCTAGTAAATGTAAATAAATGTGTTCCTAAGTTTTATGAACTATTCTAACAAATTATGTCATGGAAGCCTCCAGTTTATAACTGGTCCATCAGAAGCATGGGTGACAACCTGTACTTGCTATTGACTTCTGAAATCGAGAGTGTCTTATGAGAATGAGCTCATAATCTGTGTGGTTTGCATTCACATTTGGCAGTTAGTGTCAGAATGAATTAAATTGTAGGACAACCAATTGGTGTCCACAGATAATTGGTGTCCACAGACAATTGGAGAATTGGTTGATGTGGAAAACCTCCAAACATTAGATGTTATAATTTTGTATGGATAAAGGAAAACCATGCCCGTAGCCAGAAAAAAAGGAGGAAAAATATACTTAACATATTTTACTACACTTTTTAAAAAATTTAAGCTCCTTTTGAACATTCCATTTCTATCCTCTGCTTTAATTTTTACCATAGCATCTAGCACTACATATTTATTTAAATGTTTTTGTTAGTTCCCTCTAGAGGCTAAGATCTCTGAGGCTAGGAGTTTGTCTCTTTATCTACTTCTGTTTCCTCAAGTACTATTTCAGTGTTTTACACATAATAGGTGTTCAGCATATGTATTTATGTTATAAATTAATATTTTTTTCTTGCTTAACTGATTCTTTCAAGTCAGTTCTTTCTAAAGAAAGAACTAAAGTATGTTGTTTTCTTCTTCCTGGAATTTCTTTTAATGAAAACCTATTGATGGTAAACATCCTTGGTCTGTAAAAATAAGAAGAAGAAGAAGAATATTCTCAGTTTGAATATTAAGTTAGCCATTTTGACATATAATATTTTTCAGTACTGTGAGGGTACTTTCACACACTTATTGTAATATTGTTACAAACGAGAATCTGTATTAATGTAACTTCTAGGTAATATGTCTCTTCCTGGATTGCTTTTAATTTAAAATCATCTTTTAACTCTCTGATCTTCAGTTTCATAGGCGTTTAAGCATAGATTTCTTATTACCTGTTTCAGATATATTGCTCATCAGATAGGAAACATTCCCATTCTTATGTCATCAAATTATGCCTCTCTTTCTTTTCCTCTCTTTTTTTAAGAACTATATGTATTTTGGTCTTTCTCCATGTCTCTTAATTTATCGTTTTCCAACCACTTTATCTATTTATGCTGTATTCTGCATAATTTGTATTCTGGATAATTCTTGTAGTTTACTACTTCTTCCTTAAATTCCAATTAATCTGAACTTGAAACTTTTAAATGTCATATTTAATTTTAAAGCCTAAATATTTACTATATAGATATTCACTTTGTTACTTTCCAAATCCAACTGGTCCTTACTGAGGGCATTTTATTTTTCCTATTTTTAATTTCTTCTACTATTTATATAATTACTTATGCACATTTTATAGTTTATTGATTTGTTTACTGCTAGCTCTTGCTGCAAATACATAACCAATCTCTGTGCCACATATATCTTGCAAATATGAATAAAACACATCAGTCAGGTGTTTTGGGCTGAGTGGTCTTCCTTATGCCTATTTGAGTATACAATCTCCTTTAACATCTTGAGTTCCCCTCTTCCAAGCCCATACTGTTTTCTCTATTCTACAAGGTTGTGAAAATAGAGAAAGGAAAATTGTGCATTGGAAGTTTATATCAACTAGGTCTAGAAGTGACATACATAAGTTTTAAACACATTGTACAGGCCAGAACTTGGTATATGACCATAGCCTACCACCGTGTAAATACTCCATCTCTGAATTCAAGAGGAAGATAAAAAAGTTGGGAGAGCAACTAACTAGTATACCATATAGTCTGCACCAAAAATTTCTATTCCGCACTTCTTGACAGGTTAATCATACTATTTGTTTCTCTCTGATCCTGACATCATGGTAGCTTGCTTCTCTTGTATTTTGTTATTTTAGATTAAAAGTTCAAAATTGGTGAGACTTTATCTCAGAAATTCTGTGTTGTCTGAGTTTCTAGATGTCACATATAAAGTAGTATAAATATTAATGCAAAATTCATGTGAATGGAAGTATGTGGTCACAAACATCAGGGGAAATATGTTTTTTCCTGCTCTATCCACAGTCAAAACAAACAGACAATATTTTCATTTCCTATTGAAGGTGGGCATTTTTTCATTGATGTTCTTTTTGGTCCACATTTACATAGAGAACAGACACCCTTTGAAAATCTAGGCTTAATGCCAGAATGTGTTTCTCAAATTTCCACATACTACCTTGACCCTGTACTTCCATGACCATTATCATCAAGTTCTTTGATTACCAATATCAACAAATGTCACTAAGCACAGCTGAAGCATCAGTAATCACTTTATGCTGGAGTTTTCAGCTTAGACTTTACTTTTTGGACCATTACCAAACAAACTTTTGGTTACTAATGTAGAGACATACCTCCTAGCACAGCTGCTGCATCTGTTCGCACTTTCTACTCACTTTCTGATATTTGATTTACTCTGTTTTTTGACCTGAGGTGTTGCACTTACAATCCTGAGAATTTAGTATACATTTGCAATGATGTTTACTGTATTCTGTCCAACATTCTAAGTTTTTATCACGAGAGAATTTTCAAATTCTTGCCTTCTACATTTCCGAAATAGGGTTTTTTCTCCCTTTTATCTTCTTTCTCTTACCTTCATGATATTCTAGCAATTATAACAAGCATAATTTATTCAACATGGTTTAAAGTTAGTTGTTACAATTTTTCATGTGTATATATACACACACACACAAAATGTTTATTATCTATTACCACCAATTATCCACTGCTTCCTGTCTTATACAATTTTTAGTCCATAATTTTTTATATCTCTAAAATTTAGTAAGCCTTAATTAGATTTATCTATATGTTTAATAGATTCTTTGATCACAATTACATCCAGTATTCTACTTCTTCCTAGTTTGTGGAAATTCTTTCCTTTTAATTCTCATCATTAAATGAGATTTCGTCCTTTAAATATCTATGTATGAGTGGTGAACTCTCATTCATTGTATCTCAAGAAAATGTCTATTTCATGTCTACTTTTAATGGTAGTTTATTTGGGGTTGGAATTCTAGACTAATTTTCTCTGAGAACTATGAATATACCATATTATCTTCTGATGTGTTGCTGTTGTCAAGTTTAATGCCAAGCTTATTGTCTTTTGTAGGTTTTTATCCCCCAGGCTACTTATAATATCTCTCTGACTCTGAAGTTTCCTTTAGAATATTTTTAAGTATAGATTTATTGTTGTTTATTCTCACCTGATACTGATTATATTTCTAGAATCTAAAGATTAAGATAACTTCAGAATATTTTTACATTTTTATACTATGTATTGCTTCTTTCCTTTTCTCAAGGGGACTCTTTCAGAATATGTTACATCATATAATTTTATCCAAGTTTCTTAAACCTCACGTCTTTTAAAAAATTTTTTACACTGATCTGCATTCTCAGTTTTTTATTTCATTAAACTAATTCTGTATTGATTTTTATCTAAATTGTTATTTTACCTATGCCATGCATTTTAAATTTTAAAAATATTTTTATTTCTAAAATTCTGTTTTTTAAAACTATATCCACTGCCTCATAGCATCTTATTTTTTTAAGATTTTAATTTATATTGTATGAATCATTTAAAATATTACTTTGGCTGTCTAACATAACACATAAATTCTTGGCATTCTAAACCTACTTTGGGTTTATATTCATTACATTCGATCATGTTAGATTGTTTCCTAATGGGCTTTGTAATTTCCATTTTAGCTCATAATTAGTTATATTTTTAAGTGGATATATCAATAGCAGTTATTCAATGCCTTTCTCATAACAAATGTCGCATATATTGGTGAGAGGGGTTTGGGCATAGGGAGAAGAAAACTGGATTCTTTGCTTCACAGGTCTTTATATAAAGAATAAATGTATCTTAAGAAGTTCATCTGACTTGAATCTGATTTAGATTATGAGATCCTCAGCTTTGAGACTGAGTCTAATGCTATAATGCATAAAATTTTTGAAGGGTCTTGGAAGAAGACCACTTATTTTGCAAATGAGAGGAATATAAATAATTTGCAGCCCAAATGCATACTGTGATGGTTTTAAAACATATCTACAAATCCTTTAACACTCATCTCCTTGAAGACACTTACTCTGTCTTCTTCCTTTGAATCTCTGCTAATATAAATAACTCACATTTAACAAGTAGAACATAATAAAAACATGTCATAAAGCTATCTCATGAAAGCCAAGGTTGATTCTTACTTGTTTGCTGGGATATTTTCTTTTGGATACTTGGGGCCTACATTCATTGGAGAAGCTCACATCACATGGAAAGGCTACATGTCGGTGCTCCTGTGAACCCTCATTGAGTTCCCACCCAACAGCCAAAGTCAACTCACAGACATGTGAAAATCCTCTGGTTGATTTCAGCCACCAACCCTGGAGTCAACCCTCCATCAAGTCTTCACAAGCATATGCTGCAGACGTGATTCAACAAATAAAACACTTCTACTATGCTCTTTGTGAATTCTAAACCCACAGAACTCATGAATATATAAAAATTTTAAACTGGCAGCTTTGTGAGAATTTGTTATACAGCAATAGTAATCCTAACAGGCTTTGTAAATTTATATTTCTATTATGAGCTGAATATATGTAATGCTAATTTATCCTGAAACTTGTGTATCCTGGGTTTAAAGTTTGTCTTGCCATACAAAAGCAATTAGTTTAGAATGTGATTTTATATTTATTTGTCAACTAGATTTTTCCCCAGGTCAAGTTGCAGTGTATACTGAAACCACACCTATTGGACAATACACATGTAGTTACATATTCTTAGAAGACATCTCAAGTGGAGCCTACTGGGGAGGGGACATAAATTAGGCGTTTGTCATTTTCTTGTGTTTGTGGGTGGATATTTTAGACAATTTTTTTCACTGAGGATTAATTTTAGAGTAGGGGTGTTGTTTTCAAATATCGACCCTTCAGAATCCCAATGCAGAGTTCCATTTCCTGTGTAGATAGTAAAATCTAATTCTTTAGGTTATGAAAAAGCTCCCCATCCATCTCCTCATACCCAACAACTTAGAGAAGCTATAATACCAGGTTCAGCATCAGATGTTTATTGCACTTGTCTTGAACTCTTTCTTCTCTGTAAAAAATGAGGAATTGTGCTTTCCTTTAAATGACTTCGATTATATGTATGTACAAGAAAGTTTAATAAAATTTATCTTGCATATCCAGGTGTTTATTGTAGAAAGCTTTTCAAATTATCTATTCATTATTGCTATCCTCTATTGTATTTTTTTGTTATGGAGAAAAAATAGTACCTTTTAGAAAATATAGATAAACATATGGAAAAAGATACAAATTTTTTATAAATCAGACATCTGTACATTACAGTTAAAGAATTTTAATTTTAGCCTTTCAGTCTTTTTTACTACACATATATGTGCAAATGATGACAAATAGTTTTGTCTTATCAAAATGAAGTCATATTAAGCATAATGACTTATGACTCATTTTACTTAGAAATATTTCATTGATATATTATTCATGTTATTAAACACTATATATTATATACTTATTTATATTGTTTCTATAAAGTTCTACCATTGTATCAAAATTTTTCTGTTAGTTTTCTAATGTTCAATCGTTATGTTTTAGATATTTCAAAATTAAAAGCAGATTTATGATGATTATCTAAATATATCCTTACATGTCGTCTATGTTTTGGCTTAAGGTACATGCTTGATTTATCTCCAAGTACAGGTGGTTTAGTATTTTATTTAGGTGTGTATCTTTGTTATGAACTTCAATTATGTAAAACATGTATATACATGTGTGTGTGTGTATGTATGACCATATATATATATATATATATATATATATATATATATATATATATATATATATATATATATATATATATACGGTCCAGCATCTAGCTTGGTAGTTAAGGTAGACATGCTGCTTTAGTTAATCTGAAACAGAATAGCAACATCCCAGATACTCTGGAGCTGTACTGCCCAGTACAGTAGCCACTAACCAAATTTGGCTATTGAGCCCTTTAAATGTAGCTAGTGTGAACTGAGATATGCTATAAAAGCTGCATTTTGAAAACTTAATACAAAAACTAAAATAAAATATCTCATTAATACCTGTATACTAAGTATAGATTGAAAAGACTATACATATTGGGTTAAATAAAATATATCATTAAAATTAATTTCATCTCTTTATTTTTACTTTTATTTTTAATGCTTATTATTCATCATTATATAATAGTCTTTAATGTAGGAATGTACTTATTCTTGGAAGAATAAGAGACCACTGAAGGTGTAAATGGTGAATGAAAAGTTACATTTGATAGTGAAAGTGTACAATTTTATTTCAAGAGGAGACAAAGGTAGGGGTTACAATTGTAGAGGTTAAATAAAACTCAGTCATATTTGTTTCTC
This sequence comes from Pteropus medius, assembly GCF_902729225.1. Lineage (NCBI taxonomy): Eukaryota > Metazoa > Chordata > Mammalia > Chiroptera > Pteropodidae > Pteropus > Pteropus medius. The sequence continues at coordinate 12,068,192 of NW_024344240.1, read as the reverse complement.
CACCTGATATCGGGGATGATTCGGCAGAAGAGAGATGATAGTTTGACCCAAGTATTTTAGCAATTAGGAGCTCCTTTTTGAAATAAATATATATCTAGCCAAGAAAATAGTCTGTTTTTATTTCTCTCCCATAGATGTGTCTGGGAGATAAAATTAACAATAAAATTGTATATTTATTATACATTGTTGTGGCATTCAAAATACATATTTTAAAAACTTAATAAAACACATTTATAGCACTTTTTTCATTTTTGAAATTTCCAAAAGTTGCTTTTTTCAGATTAAAAAAAATACATTTGCCTCAAATACTTTATATTATTTTTGATGAGATCAGAGCTGCAAAATTAATATGCTAAACTTAATTACAAATTTTTTTTAATTTACTAAATATATCATTTTGCTATTATAATATGATAATATTATAATAATTTATATCTTTCAGGATCATATGAGTAATTTTACAATTAAATTATGTCTTTTAGTTTTCTCTTTTCCACTGTCCAATATATTTTTACAAGACAAAATATATTATTATTATCTACCCTAAGTATATTATATTGCTTTAGTAAGAAAAATAAATTTAATAGAAGTAGCAAAAATTGATCAAAAAAGTTATAAAAGTTATAATGCTTGGTGGGACAGTGTTAAGCCCTTTGTCATATGCATTATAGTTACATTTGTCTATGTTCTCACAAAAATATTTTTAGATTTATAAGTTTTCTATAAATATTTGTTTCTGTTTTCTTGTATAGTACTATTCAAACTTCAATATCTGTTTTTATAATATTTTCCAGAATTCCCAGGTGCAGTTTCTGAAAGCACATTAAAAAAAAAAAAAAGTACATAGTAAACTTCTATTACAATCTTTTTTTTGAAGTGGTGTACCTTTTCTAAAGTATTTTTAATCATTTTGTTATAATAATATGTTTCGTAAGTATCAAGTAATCTATTTAATGTATGTATATATGTTAATGAACTAGAACCTAGAACAATATATGACATTCAACAAACATATACTAAATAATGAATATATTTTTCGATGACTTTGGTGGACTCTAATGGTTGGTTAATCAATTTCCACACCCAAAGATGTCTGTCTCTCCCTACTGTTCATAGAGGATAGAATTGTTACGTCTCACTGTCTTAGCCTCATTGCCCTTAGAGAGAGTTACCTGACAAAGTTCTGGATAAAATGTGCATGAAATTTGCAAGAGATGCTTATGAGAAAAAGTTTGCTTCCTTATAAGAGGGACTGTTGTTGCTTGAACTACTCTTCCCCTGCTTCTTGCTATTTAAGGTTATTTTTTACTGAAGGAACACGGTCGATCTAGGATCTTGGGGAGAGGCAATGAGAATTTTAGATACAGAGGCTGTAAGATAATTGAGCTACTGTAACTATTACCATCACCATCTCTTCTTTATATGATAAAAATAAAATTTCTCATTTGTTTAAGCCATTGCTAGGCAGAATTTCCTTGATAATGACCAAGATAATAATAATATAATATTTGAAAGCCATTTTGTAGAAATCACTCAAATGCAGTGACCACACTAATTCATTGTTATATTGTATTGCCTCCTTTTCTCAATTCTCCGATCTCAACTTCCCTCAAAAGACAATACAGAGTCAATAACTGTAAAACTTCTATGGTCACAGTGTTGTTTACTTTTATATCTTGAGCAATATGTATAAGTTTCAATCCCCTAATTTAGATCTTTGCTATATATATATATATATATATATATATAGCAAAGATCTAAATTTATTAGAATGCTTAGAGAAAAAGCTAGGTTAATATAATTTAAGCATAGATTTCAATCTACTAAATTCAGATGGTGTCATTTTTATTTTTAGAAGAGAACTAATAGGGAGAGGAATTTTATTCAATGATTCAATGTCTTTGTCACTTATTTTTATCTCTATTAAAAAAGAAATTCAATAAGATATAGAATGTAAGTACTTTTCTAGTAATTATTAATGTTTATGATTTCAGTAATAATTATACTTTAATTTTTATCAAGGTCTTTCTCATTAGTTTCTGTGCAAGGTATGATAGCTAAGGTGTTGTTTGACATATATTTTGCATATGTAAAATATAACTGTGAACACTGACACTTTTCTTTCTATGTGCAGTTGCCAGATGAGGGGCTTACCAAAAAAATGAATTTTCCAGACCTCCTGTCTGCCTATGTATTGTCAAATGGTTCTCTCCAGGTATTTTAGCAGATTCAGGAAACAATTTTGCTGTCATTAGCTTCACCATGCTGGGTCAGAGGTATTTCATAAACCCTTGCGTGATCATTTTAATTTTATGGTTTTTATTGAGAGAAAGTCTAAACCATAAAAAGAATCAAAAACTAAAATGTCTGCATTTTACATAGACATATTTTTCATTATCTGAATATTTTAAGATATGAATAAATTTATCAAATATGTCATAACCCTTTTTAAATTTTGGAATGTTTAAGATAAGGAAAGAACAATGAAAAATGTCCACTAAAATCACAGAGAAAATTGCTTGAGCAAACAGAGTAAAGAAATTTTATATAATGTTAATATTATATACAAAAATAAGGTTATTATTTTATATTAAAATTCTAGTTGCAAAATATTTTTATATGAACTATCCCAATAAAATTGAGATTTATTTTTTATCTAGAAGAATTTTATGTTTCAATTAATTAAATCTTCCTTTTTGTAGTAATGATAAGTTGTATCATAGAATAGTCATAGATGAAATATTCAAGATGCAAGTTGTTTTCTGTAATTTAAGTAACCATAACTATATTAACAGTTATACTTTTTTCTACCTTCAAGCTAGACATCTAATTAGAAAGTTATATTATAACTATTCTGTATTCTGAATTGAGGGTGAAATGTATTCACATAGTTAGTCACTTAGTGAATCTGTTATTATCCTCTAAGAAAATTATTTCTTAAATTTTCCATTATGAAATATTTCATACACAAAACAGAATAACATATAATAAAAAATACTACAAATACTTGTAAATTCATCAAGCAGCAAAATAATAGAACATTATGTAACATTTAAATGTCCTTATCTTCATCACTTTCCTTCTCACTTAAATTTAGTTTATCATTTATTTCTTATATTGATCATTTAAATAGATAATACATTATGAATTTTGCCTATTATGATTTATATCTATTTGAATCATATAACCCAGATTTTTGTAGTGTTTGTTTGTTTTTCATATTATGTTACCTACTGTATTTGTAGTTCCCTCCTAAAGTCAACTATTAGTCAAATTGATGGTCTTTTGTAAACAATACTTATTTTTTTCTCATATGTGATTAAGAATTTTTTTATTTTGATGCAATAAAGTTTCTATACAATTGGTTTTGCTTAGGATGTGTTGGCTTTATGAATCTGAGGAGCCATGACAATACCATGATATCTTGTTTGATATTATATTCATCCAGAAGGTCATGTATTACTTTGGCCAACTATCTGGGAAGCTCAATAGCTGGACTCATCTGAAGGTTCACTTGCTCACTCACATGTGTGGTGCTTGCATGGAAAGACTTGAACTGGTAGGGGCTGGAAGAGTTGGGGCTCCTTGGTTAGCTCTCTCTCTATATATATGTGTATTTGCCTCAGCCTAAAAGTTTCACGATATCCCTATGTCTTATATTGCAGCATAGAGTTCTGAAGGCATTTATCCAAAGAGACAGAGAGCTAGGTGAAATCTGTAATTCCTTTTGCAACCTCTCTTTAGGCATCACATTTTCATTTCTGTCATACTCTATGACATGAGGTTTAAGATATATACCCAGATTAAAGAGGAGGGGCCTTTGTTAGATGAGGAAGTGAAACAAGATATATATATATTGGTAAAACCATGTTTGAAAATTACTATTTGCTGTAGAATACATACTACCTGATAACTTTTCAGAAAACTTTCTTGGCTATAGTTTATTTTAGAAATTCAGGTAGCAGAGATACCTGCTCTGAACCCTTATAAGGGATACTTATGATTTCAAATTTTCAAGGAAATCTCATTCCCAATACAAAACTAAGACACATAAATTTTCTTTGTGAATTGGATTTTGTTGTTATGAAGGTGGTGAAGTTTATCATTTCATTAAGCAGTAGTCTTTAAAGTCACTGTTTCAACTCCCTACCCTGCACTAATCAAATTGTAGACTCAAGACCTTTTTCATCCTTCCATGCCTTTTGAAACCTAAATTTGATAGGTTTAACCTTGAAGAGGAGTGAATTAGGAACAATAAGGGAGATTCTGGGGTTTTATAAATGTTCTATTTCTTGTTATGAATATTGATTAAACAGCTGAGTTCACTTTATGAAGATTGATATGTACATTTGTAATTTGTACACTTGCGTCCTATATTATACTTCAACAGAATGTAAATGAAACAAAAAAATCAAAAAGCTGTGGATAACAAGAAAGTTACGAATGATCTTTTAGAACTATCTCTTATTTCATCATTATAATCCTTTGTGGTTTTAATATTTTTATTTTCTAGTCTACACTATGCTAAAAAATGCAAAATGAAAGTATAGAATTTCTCATATTAAATTGTTTTTAATTTTCCAAATTCTACCACTATTTAAACTAGTGTATCATCTCTGTGAGAAGGAATACAAAATTTATGGAAAAGTTGTAGACTATCAAAGAATAAGCCAAATAATATTGCGGTTTAAACTATCAACATTCACAAAGAACATTGCGTCAATGAGAGAAGCAGGGTTGCAATTACATTAAAATCAACCAGTGGATCTCTTATCAAAACAAAAAACAAAAAAAAGAGAAAGAGAAAATTAGGTACCCTAGAAATATGAGATAAAAAAAAAGTGCAGTATTCTTATTTACATAACTTACAAAATTACTTCAAACAAATGATTTGTTTTCAGACTTTCATACAAAAATGTGTGATATAAATTTTATTACCACAGTTACGCTGTTGTTAAAATAGTTTCCTCTAGGTCTAGGTAAATCCCTATTCTAGCTTCTGGTTTGGTCCCTAGAATCTTATTACTATTCTTATTAATTTCATACCAAACACATGAATAAAACTTATATGTGAATCTCTGAACCAACATCAAACTTACAATTGTTATACTTAGCTGCATTGCACTGAAGAAGAAAGTTTCTGATCATTTTGGCTTTCCCCAGGGTGAGGCCACTAGCCCTGCCCTGAACTGACTTTCAACCTACCACAATTCAAACATTAGCATTTTGATGGCTTCCCCCCCGCCCCAAAAAAAAACAGAGAATGTTGATTAGGTTTTAGAATTTTTAATACTCCTTCAGAAATTAAGACTATAGGAAGATGCTGAGGGAAAGAAAAAAAAAACTTGGATTTGCTCAACTACTCAAAACTTTCTGAATTCCTCTCATGTGCCAGGTTCTACTCTAGGTATTGAATATACAAAGATTGCTAAGACGTAACTCATTGCCTTCAAAGGACTCACAGGACCGTTTTTAAATGTAGTTACATACAGAAAAAGAAATCTGAAAATATACTTAGTTAAAAATACTTCCTCTTTTTCTATCTATCATTCTCTATTAT